>NW_004955494.1:955165-969008 GCF_000276665.1 Chinchilla lanigera
TTCACCGTTAATGCGAGTCAGTTAGTAAGCCTGGTGGAGTTCAATGATTCTGCCTTTGGAGCCTGTGAATAATGCCTGTTGCACCGTGGGGTAACTCTGACTTTGTTTTTCCCATGGTTTTGAAGCTCTGGCAGAGCACTGTCTTCAAGATTTCAACAGTGGGCAGCAAAGCCTTCAAAGTCTTGCTGCAGAAGCCTGAATTTACATCGTGTGCAGCATTGCATAACTCATGGTTTTGTGTTTACACACACACACACACACACACACACACACACAAACACGCACTACCTTGCACCCAGGACCTGGAACATGCTAAGCAAGCCCTCCACACCCCAGACCCTCCTCGATGTAGAAGAATAAGCCTGAATTGCTGGAAATCTATGGGTATTTTGATATTTTTTAAGAAACAAAATTAGAACAGGATTAAATTATATTGAAATAAATGTACCAAACTGAAACACACCTGTATCTCCCTGAAAGTCTAAATTTCCAGTAGTAATTTGCAGCATGTCAGGTAATGTGAAACAATCTGTGTGTCTTTCTATTGTACGGCACGTGTCATAGTAGAGAACTCTAAAATGAAATTAAGGGTTTCTTGCCCAGGCTTATGTAATCAGTTATTTTTATCCTGCTAATAAAATTTGAGAGACATCTAGTTTGCAAAGAAAATGCCGTTTTACTCAGGGTGGAAAAGGGTTTATTTTGCGACCACAGTTGGCCTGGGATCCTAATCTGTGTGGCCAAACCAAGCTTCCTGGTGGGCGGGAAGCACAGAACGCACCGTGACTTATGCCGCAGTCTACAGCTATGAAAGGCAAAGTAATGAATCCTTTTCCAAAGCTGAGTATAAATCTTGACCATAACTTGTTTAATATCTGGCACATATCAGGTGCTTGGAAATGTTTTTAAAGGAAAAACTATAATATTTAAAGTAGTTCCGTGCCAAAGGCAGGACTTTATAAACGTTGTCTTTCACAGAAATCAGCTGTTTCCAGCATACGCAGTGTGTGATATAAATTTGTAGGCCAAAGTCTCTCCAGAATAAAAAATTCCACGCAGGTATGATAGCTCCTTGATTGGTTGTACCTCTTTTTTTCTGTTTTTGCCTCCTTCTTGGGCTTTGGTGTCTCTAATATGTATAACTCCCTGAGGATATCCAATTTTCTCCTTCCTTACTTCCCCCTTGGAACAGCTGAACCAAGTTTATGTTATTAACTTTACAAGAAATTTAAGGGATAGGAAATCTAGCAAAAAGCAACAGAGGAATTTCCTTGCTTAGGGATCTCCTTTCAAACCTAAATTACTGCCCGCTGTGCAGCCCTCACAGGGGCCCAGGTCCTCCTTTGAGCTCTTAAGGCTCTTGGGTCTTGAGGTATGAGCCCCTTTCCAAATCTGAGGCCTGGTGCCTGACCACTATTTCACCAATATAAGTGTCAATGATCATTTATTTCATGAAAGTGGTTTTTTCCATAGTTAGAAGTTTCTAGACTGTTCTCCCGTGGTTCTGCTTGGTTTAAAGACAAATGTGGATTTGGGTTATCTGTGAACCAGGGGTGACTGACACGGTGGATTATGGCCTTCCCTGTTTACCCATCATAATCTTCATCTGCAATTACCTTAACCAAACATCAGTAAATGGGCATCCAGAGGTATGTGTGTACAGGGAGCAGGACAGGGCCCTCCTTGCAGAGCAGAATATTATCCCAGGGTCTACTGCAGAGGCTTGGAACAGGGAAACTGTGCGATGGTAGTTTAGGGATCGTAGGGAAGCAGAGGATGTTGTAAAGGCCCCAGGTCAACCAGAGACCATCTTACAACGAGACCAGAATACATGTTTTCACATTTGCAGAATATGAGCCTGAGCTCTAAGTATAACGTTTATTAACTTCGGGCAGGTAAAGAAAGGAACTGGACTGAGGAGCTACTGCAGCTGAGTGCCCTGTTTCCAGAATCTCTGGGAAGCTCCGCCCAGTGACTTCTGTCTAATCTCATGGGCCAGGACTGTGTCATGTGACCACTCTCCCTGGAAGACACTTGATTTCCCCACTGCACCAAATAAGATGAAAGCTCCATAGGAGGAGAGGGGTAAGAAAGAGTATTGGACAGGCCCCCAGCAGGCATGGCCACAAAAGAAATAAAATGATGAGTTACCTAAATCTTTTCATGAAATCAGCCAAGATGGAAGCTTTTACAGGGACGTCCTTATTGATATTATTCCTCCAAAGTATCATTTTTAATACACACTTTTAATGCTCAAAGATGACTCCCTCAAGTCAGTGCGTGAGTGGAAAAGGTAGGAAGCTTCTCCCCTAAAGTGAGTGTGACCCTCCTCTCCAGTTCTCTGCCGCTGCTCAGAAACAATGAGGTGAAAACATTCTGATTTTCATGAGATGTGGGGCAGCTCCCGCGCAGCACAGGACTGATGCGTGCTCCGCATCTCCTCTGCCCCTTCCCTCGTCTTTGTCCGAGCCCTTCCGGTCCCGAGAGGAGGTGGGTTGGTGGCTCAAACGGAGCTGGCGGTCCAAGGCCTTTCCAGTCAGTGCGCTGTTCTCCTGGGGCTGTGATCCGGTAGCGCGACCTGAACGCGTCCATCTCCCCAGCCAGAAGGGGGATCTGCTCACCGTGGGATCTGCCTTCGCTCTCTACAGGCAGCAGTAACGTTTCCTGCGGAAACAGCTCCCCGTCAGTCTTGCATCTGAGATCGCGCGTTTCCGTGTACATTCCGGTGGGCTCAGAGGAGCTACTGCTTCCGAATCAGCTCCATGAACTCAGTGGAGCAGCTCACCGTCAGGAATGAGTGCCGAACAGGGGAGCCTGGCATTTACCTGAGACAAAGTGGAAAATGAGCGATGATAAATGTGTTTAGGAGAAAATTCTTCACTTTGTATTTTTAATAAGTGAAAAGCAAATGCAGAAACTATTTCCAAGGTTGAGACGGCAAGAGGGAAAAGTGAGTAAAGAGAACTCAGTGCCAAAAGAAAATCTCGGTCACGCAGAAAAACAAAAAGGATCACTCAGGACAAGCTACGGAAACAGCAGATGCACCGGGAGTCACTGGAGAGCTGAGACCTGGATGGCTTCCTTTGTGAGTAACAGAGAAGGGGAAAGTCTGGAAAACAAAACATGAAATCCTCATTTTGAAATAACAGTAGTTATAGAATATGAAGAAATATCAAATACATAAGAGAGGAAACAAAATTAAAGACATTTGTTCAATTAACTGAAAAAAGTCATACAATCAAAAATTTCGACATTGCCGGCCATGGTGGTGCATGCCTGTCATTCCAGCCCTTGAGAGGCTGAGGCAGGAAGATTACCTTGAGCTCCAGGAAGGCCAGAATTATAAAGGGAGACCCTGTCTCTCTCTATATATATACACACACACTATATGTATATATATATACACTATATGTGTATATATATATACTATATGTGTATATATATATATATATACTATATGTGTATATATATATATACTATATGTGTGTATATATATATTATATATACATACATGTATGGCTGGGGATTTAGCTCAGTGGCACAGCACCTGCCTGGCAAGTGTGGAGTCCTGAGTTTGATTCCTGGTACCAAGAAAAAAAAATATATATATATACACACACACACACATATTGACAGATTTTAACTTCTAAGTACAATTAATAAGCAGAAGTTAATGCTTCCCATTCAGTAACTTCTATAATCACAACAAATGGACACACACATGCACTCACAGAGTTTAGTTTTTTTGTTTTTAAATTTTTGTGAGACAGGGTCTTGCACAGCAGTTCAGCCTGGTACTGAAATGGCTTTATAGCCCAGGCTGGCCTCAAATTCACAGAGATCCTCCTGCCTCAGCCTCCTGAGTGTTGGGATTATAGGCGTGCACCACCACACCCAGGTAACAGAATTTATTTTTCACAAGAGTTAGAGCCACACACATTCCTATTTCCATTGGGGGAACATAGAGGAGGACACGTTGGAGTTCTCAGAAGAGAGTGGATCACGGTGCTCTTGAGCAGCTCCTCCAAAGCCACGCTGAGCTCTCTTCCAGGCTAACCCATGGTGAGGCTGAAATACCAATTGCTCCTCCTGGCCTTTGTTGCACTTAGCTTAGGTAAAAGACCTGATTCTGGTTCAGGAGGAGCACATAGAAATCTGCTGGGTGTGTGTCTGAGAAAGCTTCTGGGTCTCTGGTGACAGGACGCACATTGTCCTGGCTCGGCCCTTTGCCATCTGTCCTGCTTTAGCGTAGCCCCTTGGACGCTGCACTGGTTCCTGTCAGTCCCACAGCAAACGTAGTAGCTGGAGGCCACACAAGTCGTTATCTCACGGCTCGTCATCTCATGCTATCAGAAGCCCTAGGCAGGTCTCGCACCGCTGAAACCAAGGGGCGGGCAGGGCCGTGTTCCACAGTTTCCAGATACAATTTGATTCTTTGCCTCTCGGTGCGTGGCCTCTAGAAGCCACTGCACTGATTCGTGGGCCTTTCTGTGCTCAAAGCCAGCAGTGCTGGGCTGAGTCCTCCTGCCACCATCCCGTGACTCTGCCTCCCTTTCCACTTTAAAGATCTCAGAGTTAGAAGGAGTCCCCTGGATAATGGGGCCATCTGCCCACATGAGGGGAGCTGGTTTCTAACTTCCATCCCTTCCGTGTAAACTAACAGCAGGCCCCAGGGAGCAGCAGGCGGGCCTCCTTGGGGACCATCGCTGTGCCTTCCTATGGATGCGGTGACGGATGGGGCAGCAGCCCTGCACTGGCATCTGAATCCCAATCAGCTACATCGCTCCAGACTTCTTTCTTGCTAGAGGAGAAAAAGAAGCGCCGTGATTGTGATTTTTATTGCCCGGGCGTGAAAGCATCTCTAATGCACACACTTAACTATTATATCTCCAGCTAAGGCCTTATTATTTTCAGAATGCAAGATAAGGTCATTTTTGAATTTGCAATTCTTAGAAAATTTACTACTTCAGACTGTTTTCCAGCAAAGCACAAATGTATTCTGAAAATCTAGGAGATGAATAAATAATTCACTTTTCATCTAGAAGCCATGACTGAAGAAAAGGTGGCTATAGTCACTTCGACTATCTAAAATTGTAGGATAAATACGACACAAAATATAAACCTGCAAATCACCATCCAATAAAGAGGCAAAGCAAGTAATTGAGCATTATTATGGAAACAAAAGTAATATAAATATACAGATGTAGCAAGTGTCTTATTTTTAAAAGGAAATCTTAATTTCCATGTTGATATATTGCAGGATATTGAAGAGACTCTCAAAGATGAAGACGTCATCCTTACTAAATCCGTTGACGTTCACTATAGGAAGTAAGCAGTTATTGTTGGCATAATTAAGCAAAAAGAATTTTAACGCTTTGAGATAATCATTTCAGACTATCTTTAAAACAAGGTGTTAATCTTGCAAGTCAGAGATAAGCAAGTGGACATATTTCATCCACCCAAAGATAAAGTAGGTAATGATAACAAAGAAGCATTATATAGAAGGCATAATTATAAGATAGCGTCAAATGATGTACAGTTTCTAATCAGCATGATATTCTGAAACAACTTTCTATGATGGTTCGGTGGAAAAAATACATTGCCAAATTTTGTCACCTACTAATTAACCAATAGTCTTTCCCCTATATTAACATCCATACAAGAACTGCTGCATTTCTGGAAATATTTATATAAATAAAACAATATAATTGGGGTCATTTGGCCCTTCAATTTCTCAAAGGAAAATGAAAATATCAGTGATGGTACATATTAATGCCTGATAAATTTAAATTATTATTTTCAAATATTTAACCCACATAGTTTAAGTGCATAGGCACAAATACACACAGAGACACAAATACACAATTGGGGAGTAAACTGTGACCCTTTCTCTGTTCCTCCTTCTCCCCCAAATCTCTTTCCTGCCCCTTTGAAACCAAGATGGATTTTTTTCCTTTTTTTCTTTTTGCATTTCAGGCTACAAAATTTAAGGTTTTGAAGTAGCTTCTTTGGTGAATACTTTAAATTGTAAATACTTACAACACTGGAAATTTTTTTCTAATGCCATGTAATAAAACAAATCTATAGTCAAAGACTTTTTCTCTTTTTTTGACAGTTATGGTAATAGAGATGGTGGATTCAAAAGGAGAATTTCTGGGGTTCAAATTATTCACACACAAATTAGTGTATTATATGGCAAATGTCTATTTCTGCTTTATTACTAATAACTATATTTTCCAGTTATGTCAATTAGTCTATTTTTACAATAGAAAAAAATTTATATCTTTATAAATAAGTAACTAGGGACTTTAAAGCATTCTTTTATTTTGTTTGGTTTTTTACCGTACCAGGAATTGAACTTATGACCTTGTGCTTGCCAAGCAGGTGCTGTGCCACTGATCTAAATCCCCAGCCCATAAACCATTCTTTATATGTAATCAAACGAGTTAATGTCTGATTATGATAGGTGCCTTTCTTTATGATGTAGATGATTTTCAACTGGTAAATACCCTGCAATAGTTTTCCAGAAGGGCTACTAAAAAATTGATTGGCAGAGAGCCAAGTCAATTTGTGAAATATTTAAGTAGTAGAAGTTGGTATAATGTGACAGAGAATGTTGTTGTTTTTTTTCTCTGAACAATAGGTTTGAAAATTCTCCGAGGAGAGTTATATTGTTTTCGTATTTTGCTTTGTGTGAAGGGAATGTGTAGACAAGATGTCCCGGTCAGGGACATGGGAGTGTGAATGCTTGTACCCTTCAGGTTTCTCTCAAACTGGTCTTTAATACCAACGGTTAAGTCAGGCTGGCTATCGCTGCTTTTGTTTTTCCTTTTTGGCAGGATACAGCCTAGGTGTGGTGTCACTTTGGGTATAGGACTTCAGGCTTTATGTAATAAAGAGGATGAATACTGAAGGCTTTGTGTTTATTTTGAAAAGTAATTTGATGAAAACTGGTATAACAAAAAAGAGAGTCCATAGGGGATCACACTTTCTTTTCCTCAATAGAAGGCAGTCATCACAGGACACCAGATGTCAATGCCTCAGGTCTTCAGGGACCGTGCTGGGTGTGGGACAGGTGATGACAGCAGAGGAAGGCAGAGGGTGCTGGTGCTGAACTCAAGAGTGTGCATCATGGTCCAGTATGACTCATCGCCCCTAGGTCTGGACCCTTACCTACCCTAAATCCACTAATAGTTGTTTTTGCCTTATTTGATGCTGTGAAGGATAACTTTGTAATCTATTGGTGAAGTCCAAGTGTAAGTAGACAAGATCGTTGATTGCATTGGTGGTTAGTATTGGTGGATCTGGCTCATTTTCCCCTCAGGAAAAACAGGTACGTGGCTTTAAAGAAGAGTTCAGTGATCCTGGGTCTATTTCTTTAGATTACAGTTATTACTGGTCATAATTATTGACAATTATATGCCTCTGTTGTTTAAGTCAGAAATTGCCAAATGTATTTGCCTGGAAGGTCATGTGGAGATTATCTGAGATAGATGGAGGGGAATATGGGGAAATAGAAAATACACAGGAAGTTGACAGTTGAAGGAAAAGAGAAGAGACTCAGAGGGAGAAAAGAGAGAGAAGACAGAGACAGAGTCAGAGACAGAGATGGAGATTTTCTTTTCACTTCTCCCCTGTGTTTGTGTCAGAGAGAAACTGCTATACATCCAGGCCGAGAATCCTAACAGACAGATATATGTTACCCATTTTATTTTCCTTTTACCGATAATACAAATAACTAGAAGGATTTTTAAAATTACATTCTGGAATTTTATGAGAACATTTTTAAAACTATCTACTCACTTTTGTTTGACTATTTCCTCGATATTTTCCAGTTCTTGTGTGCTTTTTTTGGTATATTTTTCCGTGTGATATTTCCAAACTTTCTTCTGATATTTATTAAGGCAATAATTTCAACTTCCAGAAACTTTTAGTTATTTTTCATTGCTTTCTTTAGTACCTTATTCTTTTCCTAATGAATGAGTATAATATACTGCCCAACTTTTCTTAAAATAAAAGAGAGACAGAATTTAATGGATCTCTTATCTTTCCCCTGAATTATCTCTGTTTCCTCCGGGGACAAAATCTGTTGGATAGCCTTGGTCTTTCTCTTTCATGCTGCTATATTAGTAAGAGCATTAGCACTGTCTGTTATACTAGATAATCCCCAACTCCTTAGTATTTTAACCCAGCGGAAGTGGTTATGGCTGACTTTGTTCCTCCTCACACAGAGGCCGGTGCTCCTCTTCCTGAACAGGAAGCTCTCCTGGGCGGGTCTCCGTGCGAGCCCACTCACCTCATTCCTGCCACAAGTGCTGAGAGAGAGAAGGATAATGAGGGGGAGAGTTTGTGCTTGGGCCAAGCCTGCAAGCAGTGTGTGTTTCTGCTCAATTGCCCTATTCAGAACTACTCAGAACCCCACGAAGAAGCAGAAGGACTGGGAGGGTGTTTTGCCTACATTCCTAGAGGACAATAGGCTTAATGAAGCTTAGAGAACTGTCTTGGCCACAGTTTTTAAAACCTTAATAACTGGTGATACCCAGTTGCCCAATATGTTTATGAATAAAAATACGTGTTGGTTATTACCCGTAGTTGCCCAGCCTTTCCTTTGACAGTGGTGTCCAACTCCCTGCTGACTATACGCTTTCTGTCTGCGGGGTTGTTGTGTGGACCTGCAGGCTGATCTCCGAGGGAAGCAGCCTCTACCCTAGAAGGCCTCGCTCATCTCAGGCTGACAGGTTAATTAAGCCTCTGACAATGGTGCTTCCCTTAAACACACAGGTGTGATGGTCAGAAGGGGCCTGACTCATAGCTCTTTAATCTGTGGCCAGCTTTAAGTCCTTCTTCCTGTTGTGACTGTAACTCTTAGGGCACAGGAAATGCTGTGCAGGGGGCCCCAGCTCACCTGCAGCTTTCTCCCCCAGCTGTATCTACCTGGGCCTCTGTCCACGCTGACGAGGTAGCCCTTCAGCCATGGTCAGCACTGGCCTTTCAAAACTCACAGTCTTGTGAAAATATTCTCTTTCCAATGTTAGCAACCATACACTTTTTCTTTTATACTTTTTAACTGTAACTTATATTTGAATAGATCATTGTTTTTAGGACAAGGAGAGGAAAATTACTTTTCTATCATTTTGAACTAATAGCTGTTGTATCTTAGAAGTTAATAATTACCATGCCACTGTAACTGTTTTCTATTATCATTCAATAATATCCTAAAATAAATTTTGAAATATGAAAAATATTCCATTTTATGATATGCCATGATTTATCTACTAATTTCTTTTCTTGATGATCTAGTTTATTTCATTATTGTTTTTCTGTCAGTTGGTCTGCAGAAGGCATGCTTGTACTTGAGATGCTACAGGTCTGATGATTTTTCTTAAGTTTAATTCTTTACAAGGAATTATTAACTTAAAATCAATTTTCATATATATTTCAAAATGCCATATTATCTTATAGTCCATCAGTAAGATTCCACATCAGTAAGTGGGTGTAATCCTTCATAAAGTCCTTACCAATTTATTTAGACCACTAATACTGCTGGTTGTGTGCCTTGGTTTCCTCAGCTTGAAAATATTGTCTGGGTATTGAGCTATTGTAAAGAGTAAACAAATACTTCCAGGCACGGTGGTGCAAGTCTGTAATCTTGGCACTTGGGAGAATCATCTTCAGTTTGAGACCAGCCTGAGCCACATAGTGAGTTCAAGCCCTGCTTGAACAAAACAAAACAAACAAAGTTAAACATGTAACTCACACATGCCTCTTGTATATTAAAATGTGTAGTAAATTCTATTTTTAAAATGATGAATTATTTTAAACTAAGAACCAGCTCAGTGTTTCTTGGGTTTGTTGTGGAGATTAACTGAAACAATATATGTAAAAACACAGAGACGAGTTACCCAGGTAGTTTATACATATAAAGTAACCTCATTCTCTCTCCTTTTTTTTTTTTTTTTCTCTCCTTTAATCTAGTGTCTTGAGGACATGAGTAGCTGAAATTCCACAACCTTAGCAAGGACACAGGGACAGCAAACGCATCACATGGCCAGCATCTGAGCTTCAGGCAGCTGCTGTGACTGACCTTTCCCTGAAGAAGATCACAGAGACCAACAAAAAAGCTGGACCTCAACAGGTTCACTTCCCCTTGGCCAAGCATTCAGATTTCCTTTTGCTTATAGATTCCTCTGAACATCTCTATGTAAGCGACTTATCCAGAGGATTGTTGTCATCTTCCTGGGCCACAACCCTGTGGCTTTATGACTTTCTCTTCTGTATACACTGTCTATGTTTGAGTACGACCAAGCTGCAAAGACCATAATCATGTTGACCAGGGTACACAGAACACACATTTCTGGTTTGCAAGATCTCCAGGGATTTTGATGAGCCAGTTGGAGGGAAGGGACAGAGTTTTGGAAAGAATAAAGTGAAAATAGCTAGGAATACAAGTGTGGGTACCTAAAGGAACAATCCTCGAAATGGAAAGGAAGTTACTAAGCCATTGGAAAGATCAGTCGTGAAATGATAAGAGAAATGAGAACCTGAGTTGAATAGACAGGCTGATTTTCCAGATGCACCTCTGCCTTGGCATTTTCTGTGAGCTTTGGATCTTTAGGATGGAATATTGGCCATGTAGACTAGTTCACATTCAGAACCTTATTTTCTTCCTTCTCCTCTCTTCCTTGTCCCTCTGGTTTTTAATCTCCTGGAACACCCCAGCCACTTAAATGCAGCCATTATTTTACACTGATCTTCAGTTATGAATATATTCTGAAATATGTTTAATTAGAAATAAGGGTCACTAGACCACCTCAAAAAGCCCTTGTGCCCACTTTGTTTCTTATATCAGTACCCTGACCTTCACTCTGAGCATCTTAAATGTACTGCTTTATGAAGTGATGCACCCCTAAAAAGTCTCAAATATTGACATAATTTCTGCATTTGCATCAGGTAGGTTATGTTTTTCTGCTGGAAGAAATGTTGGATAGTCAGGGCTCAAACAGTGAAAGGGAAACCAAAAAAACCTTTTTTTCTATTGATAGAAACAAAACAAAGCCCAGAGTGAGGCAGTGTTGAGCTAGGGGAGCAGGGTGGTTTTGTCCAGGTGGAAGTTTATTTCTCTTTCACATAAACCCTAAGTGTTAACCCCTCAAGGAAGTTGTAGCAGCTGCAGAATGATCTAAATCCCAGGGTAACTGGTTTGTTCTCCAGAGATTGTGAAGGCTGAATATAATCTATTGCAAGAAATGAGATAGAGGAAGGGGGAAGGACTGGACCTGCAGACCACTTTTTAAGACACTGAATAAAATTTGTACAATATTGGATTTTATAGCTCATGATCAGAACTAAGTCTCACAACTATACCTGGCTTTAAGGAAATCTGAAAAATAATGTTTGTATTTGAAGTATACATTTGGAATAAAATATGGCTAGCAATTTCTGTCACAATAAAATACCTTACTTTTTAGAGATCCTCAAAAAATAAATTCTATATATGATAAAGTCAACTACTATAGAATTTTAGAAGAAAATAACTACTTATCTGTATGACTTTGCATTAAGCAATTATGTATGAAATCATAGTAACATAAAACATCTTTTTAATTTTAAAGTTTTGGAGTCAACTTATAGATAAGGCACAGAATTATTTGATTATGCTACAGAATAGAATATACATATTACTGACCTTGACTTTGGGAAGGTAAAATTGTAGATTGCAAATTCATTGCATGGAAGGAAGTAAAACAAAGGAAGGTTTGGGTTACCAATAGCATCACAGTAAGACAAGAGCAGCCAGGAGAAGCTATGGATTTTTAAAGGATCACAGAACAAAACTGTATGGATGTACGGGGTGTGAATATTGCTTACAGGCAGAAAACTATTTTATAAATACTGAGATGACTATGTGGGTGTACTGGAGCTTCCTTAGGAGAAAGGGAACTGAATGCTGTGTTAGGGCTCCACCACCATGTTCCGTGTAGGTCCCCCTCCCAGTGGGGCAGCATCCCTCAGGATGACTCTGGGGACCAAGGGGACACTTGTGCATTGAGGAGGTACCTCAGATGATGTCCCTCTGATCTGGTGGAATAGGAATACAGTGGAGAAATAGGTGAATAATGAGTGATCCTTAACACAGGGAATTCCTCCTGCACTTCAACTAAGTGCATCAGGTTCACCTAGGCTGATGTAATCCTTCGTTTGAACCACTTGTACTCACCAAGTAAGCTTCCAGCTATCTCTTAGCTTCCTACATGCCAACTCTCCAAAACAATGGTGTGCTGACCAGAGAACTTGTCCCCAGAACCTGTAACAATTATATCTTTAATGGTTAAATTTTAAATTGACATTCTGTGATCATGTTATTCATACAACGATCATTTCTTTAAATTTGAATAGACCAGGAGGGATGAATCTACTTTTCTGTGATGGTGCAAACCACGTTTTGAGCCTGGATAATTGAGAACTGATGCTCAGACCATGATGCCGTCAGTTATATGTGTAATGTGTGTGGTCACGTGTGTACCATGACTACGTCTTTTAGTGGTCAACAAAGCACGTGTCTTGGTGATGTCCTGCTCCTTTGATCTACCTTCCTGTCGTGTACATAATGTATTTTTCACAGAGTTAAACCCTTCCTCTCATTTTTACTCTCCATGAAGCTGGATTCCATTGAAACTTCCTTCTTTGACTGAAAACTGACCCTCTTTCTGTGCCCTTTGGATAATTTGATTCTCTGAGGTCCAAACTTATTTCTAGGGATAATGCATTTCTTCACTGTCATCTGCTTTTGCTCCAAGTGCTCCTCAAGTAGGCTTTTAGGTGCTATTTTCTCTTTTTGTGGGCCTTAGGCTTCAACCCTACCACTACTGAGCAGTGGATGTGAAGTGAGGGGATGACTTACCAAATTTATGACTTGTTATTTTTGTCCCTAAATGCAGTGTGTGGACTTTATGATGAGAACCTTCCATTGCAGGTGACAGTGAATCTTTGGAGTTGCTGTGGGCTGGAAAGGTGGCTCCCAATACAGTTGATTAAAGAGAAGATTTTATTTTGTACATAAAAATAATTCATGCGTTCCAAAGTGGAAATACTGTTCATTTATTCAGTCTAGAAAAGACACTTCCTGTTTATAAGGGTTCCCTTTGCGAAGGGCCAGATGACAGCCTCTCTTAGACCCTGTGCAGCAGTGCCATACGTTAGTGGACCCTCGCGGTCACTCATCTTTTGTGTCCCTGTGCTGCCAGCAGTGGGAACCAGCTTGCTCCCCTTGTGGGTTGGACTTACAACAGCAGCTACCTGCTTTTTCCTCTCCCTTGTTATATGTAATACATTTAAAATGCATTTTATCCAATCATGTGTGTTTCAGAGGTTGCTGTCTTCTGCATCTACACATAGCATGTCTTATGAATTCTGCTCATGTCTCACAGGCTACTTGCATCTACACTGAGTTTCTTTCTTCACCTTTCAATGGTCGAATAATCTCAAATAATATAACAGGTGCACATGACAGTCATCCTTTAATTCCTGTCTGGGTTTTCCTTACCTGGATGATTTCACAATTCTGGGGCCATTGTTACATAGAAGCTTCTGTCTTCAGTCCTTATCTTCTGATCCTTTACTTTGCCCACACTTGGGCATTGTTAGGAGGAAATATAGGAGTTCCCTGAATTGGAGTTTGAAGCTCTTGTCAGTCAAGCCTCTGTTAGTCGTGCAAATACTTTCTCTTACTATTTTTCCTTTCCTAACTATAGTTTCCTTAATCCTACAGGCAATAGCCACATCTAGGGACTGTCTTGTTCTCTCCTGAAGAGTGTGTGTGTGTGTGTGTGTGTGTGTGTGTGTG
>NW_004955494.1:969108-1056034 GCF_000276665.1 Chinchilla lanigera
AGAGAGAGAGAGAGAGAGAGAGAGAGAGAGAGAGAGAGAGAGAGAAAGAGACAGCATCACAGCCTCCTATTGCAGAGCCTACCTGCACTGCTTCACCATGGGCCTGAGGGAGGAGGACTTAGAGGAGAATCGGAAGAGGGGTCTTGGTCATCCACACCTTGCTGGGTCACTGTCACCACACCTTCCTCTTCCATGAGAGATTCTCCCTTCTTTTCCCTGGCTGTGGGTCAGAGCCCATAGGCGTAGTCTGCATTTCTCCTCTCCAGCCCATTCCCAGCTGGGCAGAGCAGCTCCGTTCCTCTCACTGCTGTCCAAGTTCCTTCCACCAAGGATCAGGTCCTATCAAGGAACCTCTCATTTGTATAAGGCATTACATTGAAATAGACTTCAAATATAGATATTCAAAAGAAGTAAGGTCTCACAGACGCACCCAGAGACTATGCTCATTGTTTTCTTACTACCAGGATCAAACTGAGGAGCAATGGCATCTTTGGGAAATCTACAGCTTAAGAAAAGAGTAGAAGTAGCTTCTTTATCAAAGTGCTACTCTCTGACCCTACTTGGGTCATGGATGTTAGTGAATTCTATTGAATCTTATATTTCATTAAACCCACTGGTATTCACATTAATAGAAATTTTGTTTCTTCTCATTTTTTGCTTTTTAAAAAACTCCTATGTAAGTACATCATGGATATTTTTTATCTACTACTCTCTAGATTTATTTCTCTTTTCTATCTCTCTACATTTTGTGTGTGTGTGTGTGTGTGTGTGTGTGTGTGTGTGTATGAGTGTGTGTGTTTCCTTACTTTTATATTCTGTTATAAGTAGACCATCAAACAATTTGTTTCTTTGGCTATGTTGCTATAAATGTGCTTATTTCTAGAATCATAGAACCCCAGAGTCCAAAGAAGAGGCCTGTCTTGGTAACATTTATAGATAAACCACACCTGATGAGATCTTATAAATCAGTGGTTGCTGATGCATGTTCTGGAAGAGGTTCTGACTGTCCTAACACGAGAATGATCCTCTCCAGATATAACAAGTGTAGCAAATGCTCAATACATGTTTACTATTATTTATTATTTTACACTTTGACCCAACTGACATGCTCTCTCCATTGTATTCCCTGATGTTCTAACAAACTTTCTTTGGAACATTATTTTACTTAGCACAGATGCCCTTAGTTCCAAGAAGCTCTCTCTCACTTTCCATTTGTATAAGAAACATATTGCTTTTTCATAGGCACTTCATTTGGTAGCCATTTATTTTTCTGAAAATTTTCTCCACTTTTTTCTGCCAAGGACAATTCAGTTAGGATCACACACATCACTCTGAACACAGCCCCTGAAGATGTGAAGCACAGGTGGAAAATGAAACTTTCTCACCTGGCAGTTCCTACTAAAGTAGTGGAGAATGAAAATGCCTGACAGGTCAGGTAATTGTGGCTGTGGGTGACTCATGAGACGCCTTACATTTGGAGTGCCAGGGCGTGTGCGTGAGAGAAAGTGTGTGTGCACCCCGTGTGCATGGGCTTCTTGCCTCCTGAACTTGATTTTCCTGCTCTGACCTACGTGGTCCGGGAGTAGCAACAACTGGACACCCCGGTCCCACGCCGACTTCCTCTGAAAGGCTCCCTTTCTGCTGCCTGCCCTAATGTCTCCATTATCCCGGTTCCCCACGCTCAGGGCTCCCTGGCCAGCCCCACCCTGCCACCCCGCCCCGGCACACTGTCTCCTGCTTGCAGGGGCACATTATGCACTTATTGTTTGTCCTACATCATTCACTTTTTTCTCAACGTTTTCTAGATTCCTGTCCTTGCTCTACCTAAAACACGGTTCTGTTCTTTTCATACTGACATCCTACTTTCCTCCTCCGTTGAGAAATCTCCAAAACCAGCTCCACAGCGGGGCCCGTGGTGGCTGGTGGCACTGACGGTGCTTGTGGTCACCTCTAATTGCCTGTCTCTGCTAGCCATTCTTTGAAGCCTTTGCCTTTGATGCCTGCAGCCCTCCTAAGATGGATGGCTGAGCATCCTCTGCTGACCCATTTCCACTGCAAAGGTGATTCAGTGGCTGACACGTTCTTTCCTCCATTTCCCCCTCTGGACTTCACTTAGGATCACAGTGTTTCTACTGAGTGACTCTGCAAGGTCTGAGGAGTCCAAATAAACACTGTAAATCGAAAAAGGTTCTCTTGACACTTTCCTTCTATCATGCCCAGAAATAACCGCTGTTACCAGAGTGCATTTTCTAGGCCCCTTTCTTTATGTGTTTCTGTACTCCACACTAAAATAAGATTCATGGAAATGTATAATATGGACCCAATAAGTGATTGAATGAATAAAAGTGTATTTGTATATATGTATGCATGTATATTTACATATTAATATATGTATGTGTGTATATGTACACATTAATATATACCCGTATATATACGTATCTGTGTACAGATCGCTTTGCATATGTGTTTACATTTTGATAAAAATTGTTTTGCTTTATATATACATTCTTGGCCACTTGTCTTTGCAACAAGATAATAAGTCTTGAGAATTTTTCCAAGTTAGTACATAATACTGTATTTTGTTTATTATAATTACTTTATAGTATTGTATATCTAAGATATTGATTTGTCCATTTATTTATTGATAGGGATTCATATAAGTTATGTACCTTGCTATTTATAAACAATGCTATGGAATATGCCTTGCTCCCATGTGTATTTGTGTGTGTGTGTATCTATCTATATCTAGATCTATCTATATATCCATATCTATCTATATCTATATTTATATCTATAACATTTATATCTATATATTTTATGTAGTTGTTTCTTTGAATTGTGAAGTAAAATGTAACATGGGATTTTCATAAATACTGCTAAATTTTCCTCTAGGAAGACTACTGTGGCTTGTCTTCCTACTGTGTATGTAACCATTTCCCCATATACCCTCCAACATCCCATATTATTGAATCTCTTAATTTTCCCAATCGTGGTATCCTTCTTTTAATTTCCCTTTTACTGATCATTAGATTAAACTTCTTCTCATGTGTATCGACTTTCACTTTTGCAATTCTGTCCTCTGTATACTTTTTGTCTTTTTTTTACTCATATTTCATTCTCCTTTTAGTGCCCAAGAGTTAATTTCTGTATGCCTTCTTTGTTTCTCAGTTTATCTTTCTTTTGCATCTTCCATTTTGTGTCTTCCTGGATACAAAAATCTTCCTTTTGGCCTTCAAATATAATCAAATTATAGTTATCGTGGCATAAAAGGCTGCATTCAAATCCACCACTCCCTTTAACCCCTCCTTTGTTTTCTGCTTGGCAACAATGCTCCACACCCACTCTTGTCACCTCTTCTGATCAGTGAAGCTGGTGATTCTACTGAGTCCCATTTCATTGATTGTCATCTTTTTTTAACCTTCACTTCCAAAGCAGCACCTCACTTCTCTTCTTGCCTCTAGGATGAACTTCTTCTTTTCTCAAAGTTTTGTTCTTCCTTTTGTCTAAGAGTGTGAATGGTCAGAAATTTCTATGTTGGGATTTTGTTCTATTTTTCCTTCACTTGTTAATTGGGAGGTCTCATCAACTGTAAATATTTAACTATTACCTTTACGTACACATGACTCCCAGGTAGGAATCTCTAGTCCTGATGACTCAGTAAAAACTTAAAATTTGACTGTTTCCCATGAAATTATGCTACTACAACTTCAAATTCAGAACTGTAATTGGTGACTATTATCCTTCTCATTCCCAAAACAGTTTTTGTGATTTTATCTGTGTGTGTGTGTGTGTGTGTGTGTGTGTGTGTGTGTGTGTGCAATGAGAAGGAGAAAATCTTGTTTCTTAAATGGCAGAATTCTCCCTGGAGAGAAATTAGCTTTATCTCCTGAATTATTTTGTGAGCCACTTTTGGTGAAGGAACATGGGTAGGAGGAAAATATCAGTAAGGATTAAACTTGCATAAAAAGACCCAGGTATCCAACAGCTTTTCATGTAGGGCTGATCTGCTATTAAACTTTTGTTTTGCTGAATATACTTTCCAAGAGCTGGATTGTCTGGGGCTATAATGAGGATGGGAGCAGCTGTGGAAAAAGAAAAAAAGAAAAAGGTAGCTGGCACCCAGAATGGAAATTTGACCAAAGAATAGGCATGTTTAGGAGGGAAGTTGTGAAGCTCTGTGATGCAATATGCACTAAAAACTCTCTTGTCTTTCTGGAAAATCTTCAGCACAAAACTTGTTTCTTGTTGACTGATTGTGACTAATTGTAACTAATTAATTAAAGTGCTATATCCATGAAGGTACTCTCCCTTTCAAATTTCCTCACTATTTTTCTATTACTCAAACACTGAATTGAATATACTAAACCTGGAATCAATTCTTGTATCAGTAGGTGTGTGGATGAAAAGGCTGTGGTATATCCATAAAATAGAATACTACTTGCTAATGAAAACATTAACTGTTTATATTTTAGCAATATGGAGAAATGCCAAAATAATTCTGATAAATAAAAATAGACAAAATCTCAGTCATATTTCATGATTCAATTGTATAAAAAAAATTCTATGAAATGCAAGGGAATCTATTGTTTTAAAAAGTGCATCATTGTTTGTTAGGGAACAGTGTGAAAGAGGAGGAGGGATTATCACAGGACACAAGGAAACTATTGGAAGTGATATGTAAGCTCAGTATCTTAACTTGTTTTATGATTAGCCAGTTATTTAACAGGTGAAAGCTTATTACTCTGAACAATTTATACATTTTTATTATTTATCAAATGAACCTTTAATAAAGCTGCAGCTGAAAGCTGGGTATTTAGTTCAGTATCTTAAAGTAATAGAAAATTTGAATAGACCAATAATGAGGAAAGGGATCAAATTCATATTAATAAAACCCCCAATGAAAGAAAAGCTGGTGGCTTCAATGGTAAATTCTGTCAAACATTTAAAGAATTAATACCAGTCCTTCTCATAGTCTTCCAAGAAAGTTAAGAGGATTGAGTACTTCTAAATTCCTGATACAAAGACAGAAATGCATGCTACGAAAAAATGAAATGTCAACTTCCCTGATGGACACAGCTGCAAAAATCTTAAACACAGTATGAGCAGGCTGAATTCAGTAGCTTACTATATAATTAAAAGGCCAGGCCTGGTGGCCATACCTGTAATTCCAGCATTTAGGAGGCCAAGGCAGGACAACTGCCTCAAGTTTGAGGCCAGCCTGGGCTACATAGTGAATTCAAGGCTGGCCTGAACTACATATCAAAACTCTACCTCAAACAAAACAAAAATACCTCCCTAGCACATCAGAAGAAACCATGATCAAGTGAAATTTATCCCGGATATGCAAGGATGGCTCAACATATGCAAATGGAAAAATGTGATACATCACACTGACCAAATGAAGAACAAAAACTCCCGATTAGCTCAATTTGTGCAGAAAGCATTGAACAAAAATGCAATAAAAAGCGTTCCTTTTTATCACAAAAATTCTTTAAAAATTAGGTACAGAAGGAATGTACCTCAACATAATAAAGGCCATATACCATAAGTGTATAACTAACATTATGTGCAACACTGAAAATCAAAAAACTTTTCTTCTATGTTCAGGACCAAGACAGAGAGTTCAACTCTTACCACTTCCATTCAACACACTACCCCAAGTCCTAGCCAGAGCAATTAGGCAAGAAAAAGAAATAGGTGGGAACCAAATCCCAAAGGAAGAAGTTAAATTGTCTCTGTTTGCAAATGACATACTGTTTCATGTAGAAAATCTTAAGAACTGTTAAAAGTAATAAATGAATCTAGGAAAGTCACTGGACATAAAATCAATACAAACAAATCAGTTGCTTTTAAACAATAATAGGAACCTATTGAAAAGATTAAGAAAATAACTCTATCATAGCTACAAAATATAGTAATAAATTTAATCAAGAGAAGTGAACTTGAACTGAAGATTTTCTGCACAGCCAGCAAAATATCAACAAGGTAAAAAGGGGACCCATGGGATGGGAGAAAATATTTGCAAATAATATATCCAGTTAGGAGTTAAAATCTAAGAATATATGTCTTAATTACTTTTCACTTGTTGCTGAGACAAAATACTTGACACCCAAAATTAAGGAAGGAAAGGTTTCTTTAGCTCACAGTTTATGGAGGTTTCAGTCCATAATCAGCTGGCTCGTAGGAGGGTGGCACATGGGAGAGGGCAACAGTTCATGGCAGTGGAAGACAGCAAAAGCAACAAAAGCAAAAAAGGTGGGGGAGGGCAAGCCTGTTTCCCTCCCTTACATTGTATGGAAATTACTTGCCCCAGGGCGAGTGTAGCACTCACACCAATAATTCCAACAATGGACAATGAATCAATCATAAACTCTAGAAGCCTTCCCCATGACTGCATGAAGCTTTGGGGGGACATCTAGACACAAACCATGACATTCCACACCCCTGGCCCCTCCAAGACTCATGTGGCAGCCACACCAAAATGACCCCCAGGATTTGGAGGCAGATTTATTTGCATCAATGGGCACTGATAGAGATCATTCCCAAAATATCAGGCCATGATCTCTGCTGGTCTAGTGTTTATGTGGGATAAGCCAGCAGAAAGTACAGAGGCAGAATAGCTTGTCAATTGAGAAATGGTTTATAAAATGTGCATCACAGTGACCAGCTATTTCTAAGAGACAGAAGCAACAGGGTCTGGAACAAGAACTATTACCCAGGCAACTAACAAATTGAAGTATACTGGCTGGGTGGGGCATTTCCTGCTACATTACATTCCTGTAAATATTCATAAGCTCTGCTTTGGAACAGTGAAGTTTCTTGGAAACTATCTGATTCCTTTTCGTCTGGCTTTAAATATTTGCTAGGTGGGCAAATGAGCAGCATTTACTCTAACCTAGTAGGAATAATTATTCTCTACATCTAAATCAAAATACTTCTGATATCACTGCTTGACATTCCATGAATTTTCAGGATTTCCTGCCCCTGTATTAAATCTAATTACAACTATTCTCTTCACTCGTTTTGTGCCATTATCTTCCAGGTCAGAGAGGTTTTGTGCTCAGATCAGGTCTCTAATGAATAATGAGGGCAACTCTGAAGATCCCTGGCATTCTCTCTCTGTGCAGCTGTCTCTTCCCATTCTCAGCCCTGTGAACTCTGTCTTATTCTTCCTTAACTCTCAGCCATCAGTGCAAGAATTTTACTGCTCATTCCCTTGGATTTCACTTCTGTGTGACATGGTCTGGAAGTTCTTTCAAAGTATACATTTAGGCAATTTAAAGATATTTCAATTTTATCTTGTCCTTTGTTCCCTGGTACCTAATGTTTTAAAATTGTTGATTTATATACTTTTATATTTTGTCCCTTCCTTCACTTTGATTGGAATAAAAGATCTATTGCCTTTAAGAGCTTTTTTTAAAAATCTTTTTGAGACAGAGTCTTGCTATGCAGTTCAGGCTGGCCTTGAACTCACTTTGTAGCCCAGGATGGTTTCCAACTTGCAGTGATCCTTCTTCCTCAGCCTCCTGAGTGCTGGGATTACAGGCATGTACCACCACGCCTGACTTAAAAGCTTTTTAAAATAATGTCAAATGTCATTTTTATATTTATCGTATATTTACTACTGATTTTCTACCAGTAATATTATATAGCTAGCTTCGTCTAGCTTATGATATCCAATTGTTAAATGTAAAACAACTTTATAACCTAGCTGTTAAAGTGTTAATGGCTTCAGTTTGGCCATGGTTGCAATATTTATATTCATTATATTTGCCAAAGCTATAAATCCAAACTTTTTTTTTAACCTCCCCCCCCCCCAGAGCTTGTCTGTCAACTCCATCTGGAGTTGTTTTTATTTTGCCTGAAAGACATCACTTAACATTTCTTATAATGTACTCAAATGTTTCCTGTTGATAAGTTGTATTATTTTAATTTTTGCATGTCAGAACACATAGGGCAGGATTGTTAAATAAAGTCTATTGTTCTGAAGTTTTGAAGTATTTTTCACAGTTGGGAACTGGATTTTGTTTTTGTTTTGGGTTTTTGTTTGTTTGTTTGTTTGTTTTTTGCCTTTAAAATTGTTGCACCATAGTCTCTTGTCCAAACAATTTCTGATAACAAGATTCCCGTCTTAGTCACTTTCCAATTGCTGGGACACAATACCCGACACCACTAGGAAGAAGGTCCATTGGGACTCATTCCAGAGGGATGGCAGAGAGGCAAGCGGGGGAAGATGTACTCAGCCCTTGACAGTCCAGTCAGGAAGGAGAGAAGGGGAGAGGGAGAGAGAATGCATGGAAAGAGAATTCAGAAACAAGAGTACACTTTTCCAGCTCATGCATTCAGTCATCCACCTCCAAGCAGTCCTCAGCTCTTAACAGAAAGTCAGCTATAGGCCCCAAAATTGGATCACCTTTCCAAAGCCCCTCTCTTGAATGCACAAGGCTTTGGGTTGACTTTGTAGAACTAAAGCACTAAAACCTGTCTTTGTCATTTGTGCATAGTCTCTCCTCTGGATATTTTTAAGTTTTTTTTATTTAGCATTGGCATTAATCAATCTGATGATAAGAGGACTCTTTATATTCCAAACATTTTTTTAAAGACAGTGTCCCAGTAAGTTGCTAAATGCTTAAGCTGGGTTTGATTTTGGCATCCTCCTGCCTCAGACTCAAAGAGTGCTGAGGTTACAAGCTTGTGCCACCTTACCCAACTCATTAATCCATCTTTAGGGCCACAACCCTCAGGGCCTTAATCACCTCTTAAATATTTCATCTCACAACTGTTAAAATCATGATTAAATTTCAAACATATGCTTCTTGGGGATATCTTCAAAGTAGAGTAGAAATTCAGGAACATCTCTTCAGGGGACTTTTCTTCCTTCCTATCAGGTCTAGTAATTATTAACTCTTCTATAGAGGAATAAAGAGACCTTCACAAGTCTCCTCCAAATCTATTACATAGGAAAAAATTCTAGTTTTAAAATTAAAGAGTCAGGTGTGGTGCCACAAACCAAGTAATCCCAGTACTTGGAAAGATGAGGCAGTAGGATTATAGCAAGTTTGAGGCCAATCTGATCTACATAGTGAGTTGGAGGCCAGCTTGGACTATACAGTGAGACCTCATCTCAAAAATAATTAAATAAGATTAAAAAACAGAATTAACTCATATTACCATTCTCTTCACATATAAAGTCTTATCTTACCTGTAGCAATTCATTAGTCACAATACAGTGATGTATATATATCCACATTTATAATAGCATAGGTCATAATAGCTAAATCTTAGAAACTGACTCTACATGTTTATCAACTGATAAATGAGTAAAGAAAATGTGGTATTTATACACAATGGAATACTACTCTGCCATAAAGAAGGATAAATTTGGATCATTTGTAGAAAAATGGATGCACCTTGAGATCATAATGCTAAGTGAAATAAATCAGACACACAAGCTTAAATAGCACATAGTTTCTCCTATATGAGAAATCTAAAGTAAAAATAAAGAGCAAAATAAAAGGCAGATAATAGGGAGTAGGGAGATATATCTTTCTCAAGTGGGAAGGTGATCAAGAGATGGAGGGATGAGGAAGGAGGTGAAAAAAGAATTGATGTGTATTATGTATATGCACTATCTCCACACAAGGAATATAACCGTTACGTAATGCAAATGTGTACTAGTAAAAAATAAGAACTGGGAAGAGAAAGGATATGTAGCAGTGTTCGAGAAAAAAGCCCAAAATGGTAACAAAAGAATTTGAAAAGAAAGTCCCAAGGGCCCGGGACAAGGGCGAAGAAGAGCAGAACATGGGTCAGGCCAGCACTGGCTGGTAGGTAGGTCCCTCCTCATCCAGGCCAGAGGTGTGGCCAGACTCCTCCCCCAGGGAGCTCTGCAGCCGCAGAGCAGGGGGGTCGCATCCACACCCACATTTCAGAAGCGGATGAGTGACTCGAGTGACTGAATGAGTCAGCAGTACTGCAGACGGGGCTGGAGAATGAGGAGATATTTTTTCTAGGACATCTGCCATATGGAAAAAGCTTCAAGCTACAGTTGTGATAATGATCAGGAAGTCGGGAGCCAGCTGGTTACCGTGGTCTGACTGATAGGTCTCTTCACCCTCCCATCTGCTGTGCCATCCCAAAGGACCAAGATTACATTGTTTTCCGCACTTCGTATTGACCCTGAGCCAGTGCATCTGATGAGTTACAGCAGGTCTCAAGGGCTGTGTTGGCCTGAAACCTGCCAGCCACATGCAAACAGGAGCGTTCGCATAGACACTAACAACAATTCTCTCCTCCACGTATCTGCTGCCACCCGCTGTCCATCCTCCTTCCACCCTTCATGCCCACTCAGGTTTAATTCCATTACAATTCCAAAAACGAAGAGGAGTAAGGTCAGAAGTGGAAGAAAAGGGAGAAATGGGTTGCATGTGAGTAGTCATCTTGCATTCCTTCCCTGTGATCCTGACATGCATATTAACAAAGTCATACAAATTGAGATTGAACAGTCATAAAACATTGGCTGCTTTAGTTGCCTATAGCTATTTCTCATCATGTGTTCTAAAGAGTGATTGAATGCACATTTTATTTACCATTTCATTTCTCATTTAAATAAAGGCTGTAAGAGGATTACACTTAGAAAAGATAAAAAACAAAACACACGAATACAGTATATTTGAAGGCAAGCAAACGAAATAGGCCACAGCTGAAACTGTCAGAAGAAAGGACACCAATAGTAACTTGGAATTGAACGACTATAGCATTAGCACCAAAACAAATATATTACCTTATTAAACTTGATGAATTGGAAAAGCCTTACACATGCCTGATTTGCTTCAAGCTCATTTTCCCCTCTTTGACCACTTTTTGCTGCTTCCTTTTTCAAGTCCTCTTTTACAGCACTCTACCACATGCAACTTAAATTGAAGAACTGTTTTGAAAATGAATCCCCCACAGAACAGAGCAGGCAGAGACAGAGAGAGCAAGGAAGCTCCGAGGGACATGTGGGCTGTTCTCCAAGCACCCTAGGGTTCTGTGTCTCATTTCAGCAAAATGTAGCTCTACCAGCTGCTCGGATAATCTTCTCCCTAAGTTTGCTTCCTGTGTCTCTGTCGTCTTTTCAGCTCCCACCCACTTCCCCATCTTCTTGTTAATCTTCCAGTCTTTGCTGTGGGCTCAGGCTCAAGTAAGCCCTTGTGGCAGTGCCTGCAGGGTACCAGGAAATACACAACTTTCAACCATTTATAAGTCTAATCCTCCTTCTTTTATAGATGAGAAAAATAAGGATCAGAGTTTGTGAAGGGTTCCTGAGACAGCACAAAGCAGAGCTGTGATGGGAACTGAGACCTATTTGATTCCCAGGCGCCATGGTGTTTCCTGTGCCCCATGCTGCCTTGGGAGGGAGTCTTAGATCTGGTGCAACCATTGAGGTCAAATGGAGCACAAGGGCCAACTTTGATCAGTTCAGTAGTTAATTCTGCCTGTCTAGCTCTTGAATTCTTTCTGCCAGAGATGAAAAGACTAGGGGTGATCCCATCATAGCAACTGCCTTCCCTCAGAACTAAATTTTCCTGCTTTGAACCCCCTGAAGACCTAAATCTCCCGAGCCCCCATTTGTTTTAATCTCCTTCCCAGCCACCCAGGTGACCTGCACCAGCGCTACTTTCTGACTTCAGAGGGACCAACATTGCTTTTCATCTTCCTGCCGCTATCACAGCTTGTCTGTTGGTCACAGAGACTGTTGATAGCTCCTGGAGGGAGGAGACATCAAAAACTTGTCTCCTGTTTACAGTTAAGCATCAGTAAATGTGCTTGAGTGCTGGGACATCAGCAAGATTGCAACACGATAACAAGTGCCGGGATGATTCACCACACACTTAAGACCAGCCTCGTTTCCTCCCCAGCTCAAGGGGATGGGATCCCTCTGCTCTGGTGGCAGATCTTCAAGAGGGAGGGGCAGCCTGCACTTGTGGTCCAGAAAAGGAGACTAGCTGAAGCAAAGACTGCGTGAAACTATGCTGTGCGCTCTTCTTGGCCTTCTCCTGGGTACTTCCTTAGGTGGGTGTTCTGCCTTCAGACTCCTACCTTTGTCCCCACCCTCCGATCCACAGCGTCAGCTGCTGGGTTGCCTCTCTTGACTCTATTTTCTCCAACTGCCTGGAATAGCTGTAAGGCTTTTGTCCTAGTGGACAGTGTGCTGAGGCTGGGTTGTCTCTGTCTCCTGGGGAAGTCTCTGATCTTGCATTCTCCCCCAGACCAGGCACATTTTGTGCACTTGGCTCTCCCAAATTTGCTCCCCATGACTGATTCCATGAGCTTGGAATATAGCAGGGCTTGAACCACATTCTGTCGGGGTTAGCGGAAAGCCAGGCATGGGTTTTTCCTCTCTCAGTGGTGCTTTACTCTTTTTGCAGGTGCCAGAGCTCAGACAGTCCATCAATGGCCGGCTACCAAGGTGCAGCCTGTGGGTAGCCCCTTCTCTCTAGAGTGCACTGTGAAGGGGAAATCAAACATCAATCTATACTGGTACCGGCAGGTGGCAGGAGGGGCCCTCCAGCTGCTCTTCTACTCCATCACCGTGGGTGAGGTGACCTCTGAGGCGGCCCTCAACTTCTCAGCCTCCAGACCCCAGGACGGCCAGTTCATCCTGAGCTCTAAGAAACTGCTCCTCAGTGACTCTGGTTTCTACCTCTGTGCCTGGAGTCTCACAATGAACCAGGCTGGGCAGACATCTGTGCAAAAACCCCAACCCTCCCTGAGTCCTAAGCACTCTTCCCTGGGCACTCGGTGAGGTACTGGGTGGAGGGTGTTTTTGACTGGGCTTCTAGCTGCCAGCCAAGGCGAGATCCAGGAATCATTGAGAGTCAAGCCAGAATTCTCCAAAGAACTTTAGTAAGTTCTTCATAAAAAAAATGTATGTGTATAGAACCTAAGATTGCCTATACATACTCCAGTTTCCTCAGTGTGGATGCCTAGGTCATCATACCATTCCTTGAAGTTTGTTATTATTGCCTAATATCCTGTTATTGTCCCAGATTTCTGCTGATCTATCCTATATATGTATATGTGC
Source organism: Chinchilla lanigera (assembly GCF_000276665.1). NCBI lineage: Eukaryota > Metazoa > Chordata > Mammalia > Rodentia > Chinchillidae > Chinchilla > Chinchilla lanigera. The sequence continues at coordinate 982,175 of NW_004955494.1, forward strand.
AGATATGGCTGAGAGGAGCAGGATACACCTGCAGGTAGATGTGACATGAGGGAACTGGAGAACAGGTAGCAGGAGGCCAATCCTTGATATTTAACTGGTTTATTTCATTATCATAGAGACTCTCCTGTCATTGATCTTTCCGGTGAGACTAGAAATTTTGTGAACACACAGACCTGAAGCTTTGAGCCAGGGAAAGACACTTAGGAATTCTGACTAGTCTTTGGGTTTTAGAAACTGTAGAAAATGATCCAGTTCTACAGTCTCCATTCTTGTAGCAAAAGAAGCAGACAGAAGGTGATCACACATGCTGAGGTTGAGGATGGAGAGGAAGGCTGTGTGTGTAATGGAAAGACCTGGAGAAGAAAAATGAGTTGGATGGACATGAAAGAGAGCAAAAGGCTGACCTGAACTGCTGAGAAGGGATGCCATGGTTACCTTGGTAACTCAGCTTCCTTCCCTTCTCAGCCTTTCCTAGTCCTTATTCTTAAAGAGCTTTTCTTTTCTAACATCTCTTCCCTTCCACAAGAGGGCACAACAAGTCTGTTCCTGACATCATTTAACGTGGGATGATTCAGGTGCATTTATGTTCAGTATCAGTTCATATGCAGAGAAACATCTGAAATACAGAGTGATGAATAGCATAACTGATAGTGACCAAGGGCTCCTCCTGCACCTGAAGGATCGAGAATGAATTAAGTTGTTCCTACATTCTAGACAGTGAGCTATCATGAAGGTTAAAAAGAAGAAAGCATACCCAAGCCAGGGCTGGCCAAATACAGCCTGGTCGAAGTACATAAGTTTTGAGTCTAAATTTCTAGTTGCTGTAACCTTGGGCTGCTGATTTAATCTCTCTAGACCTTTGTTCATACTTTTCTTAGTGGACTTGTGCAATACTTTTCGTAGCGGATTGTTACATGTATTAAATGGGACCATGTTTGTAAAGTCCTGTTACCAAGTCTAATTTTCAACAGGTACTATTTTCCTTAGTCTACAAGATGTTTTGATTGTAACTTACCCCAAGAAAGATGTATTTTTAAACATTTACGGCTGGGGATAGAGCTCAGCGGCACATGGCTTGCCTAAATTAAACAGCAGAGTAGCTAATTTTTAGAACAGTATTTTAAAATGCTGAGTGTGCCTGGATGATGAACCCATGAAACTTATACCCAGTGTTGTGCCCCTCCGATGTTGACTGCTGCTCTTTCTGGTTAGAGCTTTATGAATACTTCACGGAGAAATGTCCCAGGCAATCGTTCCTACTCAAGCAGAGTAGGTAAGAGACCTGAAACAGATTTTTCAGTGTTGTGACATATTCAGAAAAAGTTCTGGAAAACATCATAAAGGAGATTACAGTGTCATCCCAAGCAGGAGAGTGGAGATCTCAGTGAATGTTGTAAGTTCTGAAAAAAATCAGTGAGTAAATGAGTTCTCATCATGACACATGGTGATCTGGAGATAGATCAGTACGTAAGGTGGGTATTTAAGGTAAGGCTTGAAAGCCATCTAAAATCAGCAGAGCATGGTAATATCCTCCATTTAATCTGCCCCTGTTTGTGCATAATAATCCTCTTCCCATTATTATTCCCATGACATACAGAACTCAGAATCCTGTCATCGCTATTGCAAAGGCAAAAGAAGCCCAGCTCAGTGTGGTAACTTCTGATCAAAGGTCCTACTTCTTGCCAGAAATTCATCAGTCTCACTTTCTCCATCGGTGAGATGAAGCTGTTGCTTTGCTAGGAGTGATTCCAGGGCTGTGATCCCGGCTACCTGTCTGTAGGTGTGCGGGATAACTACTCTCCAAATCCCAGCCCCTAGACTCTTACACATGGCAGGTCCAGGGCCACTTGCTGGGAGCCAGAGAAACAACCTTCAAACAACCTGTGATGGACCCCCGCCACCATGGGACTGATTTGGAGGCACTGTGGGGCTCCGCACAGCTTGATGGAGATGAAGTTCCAGAGCTGCGAAGCTGTGACACTAATATGTATTAGGCTGCTTTGCTTTGTGGTCCAGGATTCCATGCTCTGGCTTGAGGGTGGGCAAAGCAGGCTCTGCTCATATCCTGTGATCCCCCATGCCCATTGTTGGTGGTTTTTCACTTTGGGTTTTCCATTCCCTCCTGCTTTATGTTCTTCCTCCTCCTCTCACTAGATGAGATAAAAAATATCAAACAGCCCTGAGACATTAGAGAATGAAACGTAGAAAAACCTCTTTGGAACACAGACACCCAAGGACAAGTGCGTTTTGCAGCCTGCTGATTATTTGGGGGCCCCTTTCCTCTGACTTATTGGTACCTCTCATTGCATGAGTGGCAGGAAATGGGGGACACATGTGCAGGGGGTAGGACTTCGCTGGGGGGACAGGGGAGGAGAAGGAGTGCCTGAGTGATGTGGGACCCGTGGAACCCCAATTGTGTCAGAGCAGTTAGCCCAGCTGTCTTTCATTCCCTTTCTCTCCTTGGGACCGCTTCAGCCTCTGATCTGGCGTGTGACCTCAGGTGTGAGAGACTGAAAAAAAGCGGGGGATAGTCCCCAGCTGCACAAGGAGCTGGCAGGCCAGGCTTCCTCTCTGCAAACCCCTCCTCTCCCCGCTGCTGTTCCATTTCACTGCCAGAGTGCTGGCAGAGGCCCCTAGGCAGAAAGAGCAGCATAGGAAGGGCTGAGGGCAGGATGTGGCCAGTGCGGCTCCCCTGATGCTCGGAAGGGGGGAGGGGGAGGGCTTTTCACATGCATCCCACTTATGGAACCTGCCAAATGTCAAACCACATCCTGTTGTGACTCCCTGAGGTGAAATAGAAGCAGGTGGCTGTTGTTACTTGAGGCTGATGTTACTTAGAGATAAACAGCCCAGCCACCAGCACTGGGCGGAGACACCCCACCCCTTCCCCAGTTATCTGCAGCAACTGAGAGACCTCAATCTGCACCTCTTCACTTCCTACCTTTGATGAGAAGCCCTTCTCCTTTCTGACACTCTTTTTGTCCTTCACTCATGGCCCTTGACATCTTTCCCAGGGGAGGGCAGAAAACAGTTTTCAGGGCGCTTCTTGTTAACTGTGGGGCTCTGGGCTCACCGCTGTCCCTTTAGCTTACCAAATGTCCTCTGGGGTATGTCACAGATGAGTATGATTTGGAGCTGGGAGAACTCAGATTCCTGAGTTGCCATCCTCATTGTGTGCTTCAGGATCTGCAGACTTGAACCACCAAATCCAGAGTAGAGTTTGAAGATTCTCTGCAGGTCACCTGACAACATCCTCACTTACTGAAGAGGCTACAGACAAGTTGTCAGAGGATAAAGCTAGGGACAGAGGAAAATCAGAAGCTAGCTCTGTGTTTTGTAGCTTCTGGACTTCAGACAAAGCTTAGAGAATGTGGGATATATATCAAGATGTGATCTTGCTATGAATTTCAAGAATCACTTGTATTAGAATAAACAAGGCCAAGTCATCATCTGCGAGGTGGTGTGAGAGTGGAGGGTTAAATATGAACTACAGAATTAGTAGCCTGCAAAGCTAGATAGGTTGGAGAGCTGACCTGAAGGAATAAAATGCTAAGCAAATACTCTCTGCTTCTTCCCGCTCTTTCAAAGACAAACCCAACTGAATGCACACAGGAAGGGGAACACGTACATCACAAACAGCTCATGCAAAACTCACCCGGATTTTAGTCAAGAGTGAGCATTATGAGTCAATGGGGTGATGTGGTGCAATGCAGTTGAAAACTGGCCTCAATGGAGACAAGATAGCACATATCCTGTGTAGGTCAGAAGCCACCTGGTGTGAAACCCTTCGTGAACACCGTGTTTCAAAACAGTGGAAGGATAAATGCCAACTTAACTGTTTGCAGGAGAGTGTGATTGGCTGTGGAGAGTAGGAATTACTCAAAATTGGTCCAGGAGAATTAAAATCGAGAAGGCTGAAAATGGTTAGCTGAAAAATGTCATAATGCAAATAATAATTACAGTAGTAGTAATGTTTATTGATACTGTACTGAGAGGTCTGAATATTGTGTGAATTAAAGAAGAGGACGCAGTTGGGCCCATTTTATAGAAATGAGGGAAGAATCTTAGGTGGTCATTTGCTTTTGGTCACATAGCTTGGAAGTGGTAGAGTTAAAAAAATAAAAGCTTAGATCCGGGTCTCTTTGGCTTTAAAGGCCACATTCTTTGCAACCAAGCTCTTAAAAGTTATACTTTTTCTACCTCTCCTGGATTTGTGGACTCCTGACTGAAGCTGGGCACTCAAGCTGTGTTATGGAGGGCTTTTGTAGGAGTATAACTATGACCAGTGAGGGATGAGATTATGGATGCTTAAACAGGATGAAATTCCCCATTGAGCTAGCTAGTGATTAGCTGTCCTACTCAGGCAGATGGGATTTAAGAGTCTGTTTTTATATTTTCTTACCAACCAGAGTATCTATGATTCTAAGATCCAGTGAAGATCCAGCACCACTGTGGAGAAAAGGTGCATCGAGTGAAATTGTAATTGTGAGGATGGCAACAAACTTGGGTCAGTATTTCAAAACACTAGCTTAGACCAGCAAGGAGCCTGATAAAAATGTGGTAGGGGACTAGACCTCTAGGAAACTCCAGACAGGCCCCCTTGTCAAGACCACCCCTCACACTCACTGGCGAAAGCTGACATCACTTGCAGAGCAAACTGATGAAACTTCTCTGGAAATAGTCACAGCTGTGGTTTCACTTTCAGCTCCTTTTTGCTAACCTGCAGAAGCCATTTATTCATCACTGGGACTTCACCTCACCCAGGATCCTTCTTGAGGGTCCAGGTACAAGGAAGGTAAAGGTTGTGGATAGAAACTAAAGAGAAACTCGTGTATCTGAAACTTCAAACAGGAGAGTGGTGAGCAGAATATGGCTGGTCTGCTAGAGGAGATGTTTGAGGGGAAGGCCAAATATCATCACAATAAATCTTAAGCAGCAGTAGCGAGATTAGAGGTGTTAAGGAACCCAGGAACTTCAGATGCACAAACACAACAGAGTAAAACTTGAAAAGCTTCCAGGTAGGAGAGAATATCTAACTGGGCTAGGGAATGCTTTGTGTTTGGGGCTCAGATGGAGCAAATAAAATATCAAGTAATGGGGTCCCAAAGTGTTGGAGACCACTACGAAGCAGCTCTGAGCAGGATTTTATATTAATAAATTGGCTTTCCGTGTTTACTTGTGAGTTATCTGAAGCTTAGCCACCTTGTTTAAAGATGGGCAGTGGACTTATATAGTAAATAACCTCTATGGGTCACTGGTTACCACTGAGGCCTGTATTGGCCTGTGAAGCTGTGATGCCTCAAAGGACAAGATAAGGCCACAGCTGAGGACATCTGGCTCCAACCCCAATTAACTTAAAGGAGACTGTAGCTGCAGGCATCTCACTCCTGCTGTGAAGGCTTTCCTGGAGATAACGTAGTTCTCCTAAATTAACATAATGTATTACTTGGCAAATTCCTGCCCGGTTTCCCATGGTTTCTTGAGTATTCTCCTCCTTTGTTTGAAAACTAAATAAATGTGGGCTTCCCAGAGAAGTCTTTGTCAACCCAGAGATCCTCGAAGTGTATAAGAGAGTTAATCCCCCCTGGAGCCCTGAACTCATTTCAGTTGTCTCATTTATTTAAGCCTTCGCCATCCACTCACTTGGAGGACTGAGGGCCTGATCAGCCCGCAATAACTAAGGGTTATCTAACCCGGTACCAAAGCCTATAAATGACTGCACTGGAAATTATAGTCTGCCAAAAGCAGCAAAATAAACTGAGATTAAAATTATTAGCCAGGCTTTATGTATTCTACAATATGAGTTTTCTTATAAGCCACAAGTTAATTCCCATGGACATGGTAATAGTGATCTAGTGATTAAAGTCCAAGAGGTCAGTTTGGGAGTAGAAGATCGATTCATCATCCAAAGTTTAGTGGCAAAGCCTAGACTTGGCCTGTGAGGATTATCCACCCACCCGATCCCCAACAGCCTCTCCCAGTTCTCTAAGTGAGTGCGTACCTAGGTAAGCAAACATTTTTCTTTGCACACACAGCTTCAACAGTGGATTTCAAGTGCTATTCCTCCCCTCCACACCCAGGCCTAACTAGAGTGACCTCATGAAACTCCTACTATATAGGACATTTGTATATCACATAGATATGAACGAAGAAAAAAAAGGAAAGTGGCTCAGGGAAGGAAATGGAAAGATGAACTCCCATGAGGATCCTTTGCCCCTGCCGCACCTCCTCTAGGTCTAAATCCCCTTTTCTTTCTCTCCTACCTTAGTCCTCTTTATCAGTAGCAAAACAAAAGCCTTTGTCTCTTGATGGTCTCACAGCCCCTGGAGCATCCACTCCCTAACTTCAGTAGCTCAGCAGTGCCCACAGCAATAGGAAGATCTCCATGGCTTCTAGTGCTCATAAGAAAGTTCCTCCAGGCAAGTGACAGTGACCAGAATCTCTCCTTTGTCCAGGAAGTTTCCATCATTACATGACAATTTGAATGCCCCTTTCCCCTCCTAATTGACAGGTAAATCTGTCAAGTGGGCACATTGGTTTCTCTCTTTGGCTGCTACCTGAGGGGAGTTCAGCTGTGCCCTGTGGGATGGTGAGAACCTGTGGATCCCAGGTATTCTTCCAGAGACAGAATTTGTCAAAGGTCTCTTCAATCCTCAAGCATGCATTCTCACTGCACTGTTGTCCTTTGTGGACTTTGCTGTTGTCTCTGGCCTACATAATTCCCTAGTGACATGAGACCCAGATCAGCCTTGATGTTAGGACAAGTGGACAGGCCCAGGTCAGTGGAGAACCTGTCAAGTCTCTCCCTTGCCTGAATAACTGAACCCGGGGGCTCCCTCACAGCTTCTTTCCTACAGATCCAGTATCCTGGCTTTGCTGTAACAGTTTAACCCTCTTGTTCCAGCAACCATTTGGTTAGCAGCTTCTTCATGTTCAGTAGTATAAAAATTTGTACAATAAATTATATAACTGTCCTGTTCTGACCCATCTTTGCTCAGTCTATCCTAAGGAAGAACAGAGAGGACACAGGGATCCACCTGGATTCTAGAGTAAGAGGCTAAGGCAGAAGAGATCAGCTTCTCAGGGGCTAGGAATTGAGTGGGAACTGTACTGTTTACAAGAGTCAGGGAAGTGATTATAAAGACTTGGTGTGAAGATGCTTCCCTTGGTTACATAGGACGATGGGTGTGGATCTGATGGAATTGTTTATAACTTGCCATCTCTATGAAGTCCCTTGGATGGAAGGTGAAGTGTACTTCATCTTTGAGAGGAGAACCCTCCATTCTTTATGGTTGACCTGCTACAAATTCTAGGCTTCTAACCACGAACCCCTCACACATCATCCCACCTGCTCATGTCTTGACTTGCTGCATCTGCAGGATGATAGTCACCAAACCCGCAGACCTCATTTTCTTCTATGATGCGTTACCCTCTCCCTACCTATGCGTTACCCTCTCCCTACCTCCACCCTTCTTTGGCCCCACAGCTGCTCAGCCTTTCACAGACCTGCTCACTGAAATCTCTGCCCTCCAGCTCCCCAGTCCTGCTGCTTTCTGCTGCCCCACACAACACCTCATTCTCGCCCATGCATCTAGATGTCCCTTCACCTGCTCATCTTTCCATTCTACCCTCAGGAAAAATAACCAGAACATGCCTGCAGCCTCTTCAGGTCTAGAGTAGGAAGCAACCCTTTGTGAATGCTTCTGTAAGGCCTAACACCTATCTCCTTTCTTTAGCTACTATGCAAAAGAAAAAAGGTAAGGCAACAAACAACAAGTCAGAACCTATAAAAGCTGTACTACAGTTTGGGGCATCTAGAGAGAGTTATGACTGATAGAAGGAACCAGAACGCAGGGAGCTCTTGAGGCCAAGCCTGCCATGAGATTTGTCCTTTCCGGGCCCATGCAAGCTGCCTCTATGGAATCGCTCAGCTCCAGTTCCTGAGCACTCAACATTGTAGTGTCAGTAGTGTCCCCTGAGAATTCATCCTCACCCAGAACCTCAGAATGTGACCTTATTTATAAGCAGACTTTGCAGATATAACTCATTCAGATTTCTGATTAGATGGTTCTGGACTTTGGGTGAGATGCAAATCCAGTGACTCATGTTTGGGTAAGAGAAAGAACATGGAAATGGAAATGTACAGTCAGAGGAGAAAATGCTGTGTGAAGACAGAGGCAGAGATGAGTGAGGCTGACATGGCCAAGAAAACCAAGAGCCCTCAGAACAGGGAGAAGCAAGAGGAGTCCTTCCTGGAACTGTCAGAGAACATGACCTTGCTGATACCTCAGGTTTAGATTTCCAGCCTCCAGAATTGGAAGAGAATGTTTCTGTTGTTTCTGACCACCCAGTGGCACTTTGTGACAACACCTTGTTGTGTACTTTATTTCAGCAACATTAGGAAATTAAAAGAGCAAGAAATTAAGGCAACCTCAGTGTATTTCTGTGGGTCCTGCCCTCCTGCTTAGGGGCAGCTGCTCCAGGGTCACTGTGATACCATGAACCAAACCCTATCAGACCACTATCCTGGTCACTACTTGGAAAAGCTTCCAGAATCTCCATCTTTGGAAAAACATGCCATAGTTTCATCACTGACAACTTGATGTGTGAACTACAATTTCTACACTTATAGAGACATCAAAACTGTACTTGGGGTTGGGATCAGCACTTGGTCAATATGGAGATTAAATGGGATGATGCGTGTGAGGGAATCCACTCAATTGCCTGGGGGAGAGAACAGGCTCTCAGAAAGAGGCTCTTTCATCTTTCCTATTCACCACCCTTCTCTGATTTCAGATTGTGCTTCTCACCCCTGGTACTCTGCCTCAACTAACATGACCGTGGCACCTTTCATCATTCTATGCCTTTTCTCTAATCGCATTCTTCCCCTTCCTGAGCGCATTATGTTCTACCACAATGGCTCAAGTCCTCAGGGAGAGCACACACTGCTAAGGCAATTGTCTCCACCCAAGCAGGGGCACCTAACACTCTGCACTTGGGATGAACTGGTCTGCACCCATTAAAGAAAGGGGCCTATTGGAAGGGCTACTTCACATGTGCCACCATCCCCACTGACCCCACTTCTCTTCTCACCCCTCCCCCAGACCTGACCTTGAGTGTCCTGCTCCTGGGAGATCACTTGTCCCCTGGCTTCACCTACCAGTTTTCTCAACTCCATGATTTCTCTAAGATCCCAACTTAGACACACAAAGGAGCACAAATCTTATACTCAAATCCTGAAAGAAGATAAGTGGAGATGTGGATAGACACAGGTAAAACCGAAAAGTGTAACAGATGACATCTGAATATGGAATTGAGAAGTGATTAGGCTTTGTAACCCATAGGTCTGCCTGGGCTCTGTGCTGTGCTAGACATGCTTTGCTGTAATCCTCTCCCCTCCACCCCTTTCCATCCTTGTCTTTGTCTTGCTGGTGTTTAGAGCCCAGCCATTGTCCTCCAGACTAACACCACACTGGGGGACTGGAATGCCTAGTAGGGACCATAGCTTTTGGGCACTTCCATCAGGATGATCAAGAAGAAGCAGCACAGGTCAGAGAGGTAGTAGCTTAGTCACTTCCTATCCCTGAGAGGATGGTAGCTTCCTCAGGTCACTAGAGTGTCAGCCAAGTGCTGGACTTCAAAGACACCACTGAGACACAATCATGCAATGTTTATTGGTTCTGTCTGTTTCTGATTCAGGGCTAATACTCAGTCTTCAGGGAAGCAATCAGGAAGGATAGATGTCTACATAGGGAGGGGTGGAAGGAGAAGAACTCTTTAGGAACATGGATAAGTAGGGCCAGGAGGATCCAGGATGAAGAGGAAGAGTGATTCAGGATGCACTATTAGAGATGGCCTCAGGATCTCTTTTGCTTGACCTGAAAAAGAGAATATTATCAGTGTTGTCAGGGACTGCAGGGCAATGGAGGTGGGGCAGGGGGCAAATGCTAGGGACGGCTTTTGAGGAGGGCTTGTTGGTTCTCCCTGTCCTTCAGTGGTGCCTTCTGGAATGATCTCCGCATGTTCTCCCAGCTTATGGCTCATGGTCTCATCGAGATAGCTGGACACATCAGGGCCTGGGCTACCTGGGATCCCCTTACGTCCCATCTACAGTGTTCCACACCCTCCCTCAAATCACTTCCCCACCCCACCCTCCTTACCATGGCCATCAGCACGAGGGCACTGACCAGCACAGCGTACAGGGTAGCCTTCCCCAGCAGGACCTCGTAAAGGATGGTAGCGGACAGGACCCCTTGCTGATAGGACACTGTTGGAAGGAAGGGAGAGCAGTAGGTACCTGTGTGTAAGTAGCTCTGGCCTCTGCCATGCCCAGTGCCCATAATTTTGTTGGAGAGACAAGACCATTGGAGATAGAAAGGAATGGAGAGGGTTACTTACCAGAAGTGAAGCCACAGTCTAAAAGAAAAAAGGAAAAAAAAAATAGGTGAGAAAATGGCACTTCTAGAGGGCAATGAGCCTCAAATCACAGTTTAAAGTCGGAATCACAGGCACAAACATATGCACATGAGATGGTGCAATGTGCCTCCTGTGATAGCCCTGGTACTACCTTCCTCATGCTGATCTAGTGCAGGGACATTTTCATTGTCTTTGTCAATTCATCCAGGGCCAGGGCGCGGGATGGGAGACCCACACACATGTGCTAAGCTCCATGGCCAGTCACAGAGGACCCATTAGTACAGCAGGGAGGGCTCAGGATCTGTGGAAGGAAAAGGCTTGAGCTCCCTACCTACTGCTGTGCTCTCTAGGAGGAAGTGTACGCTATGGTTCAATTGCACTATGGTCTGGATCGTCCCTTCTCACATATTCAGGCTTTCTTCTGAGTCTCCTCTTGATTTCTATCTGGATCTCTCATCTCCCTCTGGTGAGATCTCACTCAGTCTCCTCACTGGCCTCTCCAGCCCCACTCACCTGCTCTGCCCCAAACTTCAGCACTGACGTTCTGGGTGACAGGTCTGGCCCGGTCCTTCTGGTCCCATGGGTCATCATCTGTGAGCCCGTAGAACTGGACTTGGCAGCGGAAGCGGTTGCGCGGGTTGTGCCAGAAGGCAGCTGAGACCCTCAGGCGGCTGCTGAGGCAGTAGCTGGAGTTTTCATTGTCAGGATGCTCCTTGTAGGGCTGAGGGTCCGTGCTCACCCCGCTGCGGGTCTCCTTCCCATTCACCCACCAGCTCAGCTCCACGTGGTCGGGGTAGAAGCCTGTGGCCAGGCACACGAGCGTGGCCTTCTTCTTCTGGCCAATCTCTGCTTCTGATGGCTCAAACACAGCCACGTTGGGTGGGTTCACCCTGTTCAGGTTTTCTACAGAGTGAAGAGGGGTTGGGAACAGGGCTGCTATCAGAGCTGGCTGGAAGGAGCCACTATCCCTTCCTCTCTGATATTCTCCCTGTTTCTTGCCTGTGCTTTGTATTTACCCTGTGGGCAGGAATTGACTACTGTCTCTCCATCCCCTAAGCTGGCATTATAAATGGTACTGGCTACAATTCTGAGCAAATGGAAGCTTGCCTCTTTCTGCTCTAGCACTTTATGCAGTAGCTATTTAAATGGATCCCCTGGATAGAAATCTCAACAATAGGCTCCAGATCCTAGGACTGACTGCCTAGGCTCTCTAATGTCTCTTCACTTTTTTTTTCTGTTTCTGAAATGAGGATCAGAAAACTGGCTTTGCACATCAGGTTTAAAGAACTAACGACACTACTATTTAGAATGACCGACCCATCCTATACCCTGTTATTTATACCTGAAGAGAGAGGGCTGAGGAATAAAGGAGAATTGGGGGGAAAGGCACATTTGGGGGAGGCTTTCTTCAGATGCCAATGGACAGGTGGCCTATTTTGGTGCCCTGCTGGTTTACAGGGCACTCACGAGGATGTAGGGTTTTCTGATGTTTAGACGTGCACGAAGCCATCCCATCAGCACCTCTACCTCTAAGGACCACTTGCGTTTCCACTTTGCTTTTTGCTTTTCCTTGACACTTTTACCTGATAAATTCTGTCTACATGAAATATCTTTTGTATGAAAACCTCTTCCTAGCCTTTTGGACTATGGAGGAAATTTGTTCCAACCTGCTTTCCACTTGCATGGTATATGACCTGCTTCCAGGACCCACGACCTAGGCATGCAGCCCCCACTTACTGCACAAGAGCATGTGCAGAGAAGGGCCTAGTGCCTGCTCTCATCCTCTGCTGCTGCCATTTTGAAATTCTAAATAAATTTTTTTCACAGGAGCCTACATGCTCATTTGGATCTGGACCTGCACACTTTGTAGCTGGCCCTGCTTCCGTATTGTCAGCCTCCCATACCCCAACTCCTGCTTTGAGAACTAGTTGTGCTGCTTAAATGGTAAGATCCCTGCTTCTATCTGCAGTGCTTGGATCCGTCAACCTTCCTGTCCTCAGCTTGTCTCAAAGACCCCAGGATTTCTCCCACCCTCCAGGTCACTGTGGAGGGAACTTCCCTGACCCCCTCCCTCAGCAAACAGTCAGTCCCTGTTGTATAAATTAAAGATGTGCCTTGAGCCATGTGTGCTGGTCCCTAGGGTACTGATCCATGCCACGAGTGTGACAAACACCAGCACACCCCACAACACTGTCTCTGCAACTCCTCAGTGAGGCTCCAGTCAGCTCAGCCCTACTCCTGTGGGCTTGCTCTGTGGCCTGAGTGTGTTCCTCCTGAGCTGTTGCTTGTCTGCGCCCTACTTATAGGTTGCATTAGCCTCAGGTAAAATTGTAAAGTTCTCTTTCCTCTTCCCAGCCCACCTCTGACACACACATCGCCTTCCATACCATTTCTAAACGCCATAGACTCTGAGGTTCAGACATTAACGTGGTTAAGGACACCAGATCATCAAAGAGCCAGGTACTGGAACCCAGCCACACCTGGTGCTAAAGTCTCATCTTCCTCCACCCCGGCTCCTGGATCACAGCTCCTGATCCCTGTGATCATGCTTTAGTGTGATCACACTTTAGTGTGCTGTGCCCCAAGGGCTCCTCTGATCACACTTTAGTGTGCTGTGCCCCAAGGGCTCCTGCTTAAGGACAATCCAGCTACACGTGGTATCTACTGCTGTGGTTATCAAGTGACTCTGGTTAATGTCCTCAGGCTGAGAGTTGTTTGCCTTGTCTGATTTCAGGGCTTCTATTGCTAAGTGACATTAAAAATCCCTTCCAGCCCTAAGAGCTGATATTCTTCCAGAGAATCCTCCTCACTTTCCAGACAAATATCTTCATTTGAACATGTGCTTCTAATAAATAAATTCCCTGAACTGTGTGGGGTGTTTAACCCAGAACACTTGGTATAAAGGATGGAGATTTCAGCCCACCTGGGACAGAGACAGGGCTTCTCCCAGGAAGCAAATGCACCCCAGGGGCTGAGGTTACCCTGGCCTCTGGCCAGCACCTGTGTTGGCCAGCCCAGGGCAGTGTTGATGCTGAGCCCCCACCCCTGCTTCAGGGGCCCGAGCTTCTGAGAAAGGCTGTGGAGGGATTAAATCTAATTTTAAATCACGCTACTGAACAGTAAGTCAACAAAGCCAGATTTGTTCTGCCTCATCTCTGGGGACTCATCCGTTACCCATCTCGTTTCGCTCTGGCGCTTGGCTCATGCCTGCCGTTCCCACCCATCCAGCGTTTTTTGTCTCTTAGTAACACATAGGTCCCCAGACCCCCACTCCCCCAACCTTTTTCCCCCCAAACCAAACTTGCCGTTCTGTCCCGCCACTCCCATTTTAGCGCCTGTCAGAGTTCTAGTACAGTAAATCCTCTCCTCCACCGCGCACCCTGTCCCTAACTGGCTTCCACCCGCCTCCGGCTTCCCATCCGTGAAGCGAGGAGACGCGCGGGAAGGCGAGCAGAGCTGGCCCCGCAGTGATCGCCCACTCTCCGCGGGACCCCAGCCCGGACCCGTCCACCCCCAACCCCTCCAGGGACCCAGGGCCTGAGGCTGGAAAGGTGGGGGACGCGCGCGTCTCACCTAGGACCGTGAGCCTGGTGCCGGATCCGAAATGCTGCTCGTAGGAGCACGGAGGTGCAGCCCCGCTCGCAAACCCCAGCGGCGGCCCGGGCGACTCCCAGCCGCAGGGCGCAGCGCCCGGCTGTGAGCCCTGGACCACCCGGCCGCCTTCCCTCCCGCCCCGCGCCCGGCGAGCGGCCCCGCGAACACTCACCCAGCACGGTTAGCCGGCTGCCAGCCCCGAAAGTCTGGGTGGCGCCTGCAGAGCACAGCTCGGGGCCCCCCCACAAAAACCGGACCCTGGCCTCCAGCGCCCATCGCGGCCCCCGCGCTCACCTAGCACGGTGAGCCGAGTGCCTGGCCCGAAGTACTGGGTCTCTTGGTTCACGGCCCCCCAGCCCCGCACAAAAACCCGCCCCTGTCCACGCTTACCTACAACCGACACCCGGGTGCCCGCACCGAAGTACTGCGTGTTTTGGCTCACAGCACCCGGACGCAACACAAAAACAGGTCAGGCCATTCCGGCCCCAGGGGTCCCTGAGCGCCCCGACTCCCCCTACTCCCAGTTCCTCCAAGCTCACCCCGCTTACCCAGAACGGTCAGCCGGGTTCCTGGGCCGAAATACTGTATGTCTGTGCTCACAGCATCCTGGCCCAGGACAAAAACCGGCGCTGCCCACCGTTACTGTCCCGGACCCAGTCCGGTCCCCGCAGATGCTGAGTGTTCCATAGCTCTCCCAGCACCGGGACCAGGGATCCCTCGGCTCAGGTGTTGAGCAGAGACCCTCAGCACAGCCCCGAAGACACTTTGAGCCCCTGCCCACCTCCTTCAGTCCCACCCGACCTGCATCCTCCAGCTGCCCTCCTTACCCAGCACGGTTAGCTTGGAGCCATCCCCAAAGAAGAGCTGCCCGGTGTTCACACAGCCCTGGAGATCCCAGCGCAAACTCCAGCCTCCCCCATAAAGGGCCCTGGGTGACCCAGGGAGCGTCCTTTTCCCCAAGGCCAGGGTTCAGGGGTCCAACCTGAGCAGCTTACCCTCCCTCCTTCCCACTAAGTGTTGGGGCTGCTGTCTTACCTAACACCGTGAGCCGGGTCCCTGGCCCGAAGATCTGCTCAGCATAGTAGCACAGCAGGAAAGTGCTGCCTAGAATTCCTCCTTCTTCCCCAGACCCCCAGCTCAGAAAGGGTGCTCCCTCCCTCTGCTTCCTGGGTGAGTCTCTTCCCACTTCCAGAATTAGTGCGGAATAGTAATCTGGGCATTGTAGGAGGTCACCCCCGATTTGCAGAGGAGAATCAATTTGGCCTAGGGATGATGCAGGGCACTTGAAATCCAAAGGGGCATGGGTGGCCGTGGGTAGCCTGGAGCGGGCAAGTCTTGCAGGTTGGACTCTATTTCTTATTACTTGCATAACCTGTAACCTCTCTGATCTCAGCTTCTTCTTCACAAAGATGGGTTACCTTTCCCATAAACTTTTGTTCTTTTAACATGGGATGTATGCACAAGTGCTTCATCAAGGGCAAGTTTAATGAAAAGTGTTACTGACTGGTGATCGCACTTTACAGCTTTGGCCGGCACATTCCTGGGAAGCTGTCAGGGGCAGAGATGCCCAGGAATTCACTGAGTGCAGACCCCTGCAAGATTGGAACTGGGCAGGAACCAGCCCCACAGACCTCTCACCATCTGGTGGCTGCACTCCCATTCGCTGGGCTGGGAAGGAATATTTTGCGGGGCAGGGCTTTTTGTAAAAGCACCTCCTCTGCTTGAATCATTGTGCTCCCCCCCCCCAGTCCTCACGATGTTATACTGTGATACAAAAACGTTTCCTCCCCACTGGCCCCCCTCTCCCACACACTGGGCAGGGGCAGGAAGTGCAGGTGGCAGGGATTAGTCTGACTGAGTGGGGCTGGGGAAACACAAATGCAGTGTAAATCTGAAGTGGGGAGGAGCTTGGGTAGGGGATGGGGACCCCCTCCTGGGAATAGGCACTCCCCTGAGGAGACCATCTATGTCACTGGGTCTCCCTTCTGGGCTAACTGAACCCACCTGCTCAGCCTGGCACTTATAGTGATGCCAATGGGAGGAGCAAGGGGCAGAGGGCACAGCTTTAAAAGAGGAATCCACAGAGCAGCTAGTAAACATTTAGGGCACAAGGATCAACAGCTCAGAAAGCACCATCAATTCCCGCTTCCTGGACGAATACCCACTTCTTCATTCAGTTATGTCAGAAGTGTTTAGTGAAAATGCACCAGAAGTCAGGCTACAAGCCGGTGCTCTGAGTAACACGCACCACCAACCTACCATTGTGGCCTTAGTTTTGATGATTCCCACCCCTCAGTCGTGCATCCAGCTGAAGAAATACACCTCAGAAGACCTGATCATGTTGTTGGGGCTTTTGCTCATGCCTCTGATTGGCACCACCACATTCCACAGTGATAACTAAGATCATTTTTTGGAAGCGTTTCCCACCTCCTCAGACATTTCCCTGGTTATCCCAGTCAGAAATGAAGAGCTAGTCTCTGACTGCCTTCTAGTAGACAGCTTACACAGTTATTTCAAAGCATTGCTTTGTATTTCAGCCCTTTCTGCTTGTGACTTAGTCCCTTTATGAAGGAGTAAGCTGCTTGGGGACTGTGATATCTTTCTTTTCTTGGAACTCAGTAGCATCGCTTTGCAATAATATGTGTCTAATAACTGAGTGTCTTCACGTGTGTGTGTGTGTGTGTGTGTGTGTGTGTAAGTGCAATAGAAGATGTGTCCAGGGCTATTTCAGGAAGGCCTGATGGTGATGACTGCTCCTGAGTTGGGCACTTCAGTCAGATATATCTGCCTGATGCCTACCCTGAGCCAAGATAGCATGCAGTACTATCGGGACACTGTTATAACAACCTCCTTGTTATGACAGAACTGAGAGACAATTGGTGGTGCAGGACAAGTGAAAAGGCATTTCCATGAAATGTGCCAAGTGTCCTGAAGGACATGTGCGCAAGGCACCACTGATGGCAAAGCACAGAGGTTTTAATTTTAATTTTGAAGTTAATTCAGTTTCGGGGAAGAGGTGAGGACAATAAAGGGTCAGAGAAGGCTCTTTGGGAGGTCAGGTAGTGAAGGCAAGTAGAAGACAGTGAGCAAAGAACAGTACTGTCTTATTCCAGGTGAAGCAGATAAACATGGCGTGTCCAAAATGCCTTGCAAGCAAGAAGGTCCAGGGTTTAGGAAGGAGAGGAACAGGGTGAACATGGAATAAAGAGGCAGAAGTCAGCGTCAGATCTCTTTGCCCGAGATTATGTCACCATAGTGACAGTAAGACAACAGAGAGCTTCTGAAGAAGTTCTGGTAGAAATAGCACTGATTCTTGGTCTAAGAAACTTCATTTCTATCCTTCCAGGAGCAATCTGAGCACACTCCCACACCCTGCTAATTCACTAGACAGAAATTTATCAACAGATTTGTAATTTATACTGCAAGACACATCTATTGAAAATAAGTTTGCGAGTTAGTGCATTCTCTTCTTTTCAGTTGGGAAAGCTGCTTGGTAAACACACAGAGGCCACTGTGCTCAGGGAAAAGGCTAAAGGGAAGGTGGGTGCATATGGGAAATCAAGGCTTGTAAGCCACAGAGATACGACGAGTTGGCAGATTCACATGTTCGTGTAGCTCAGCTGTGCCTCAGAACAACTTTTATGCAGGGCAAACAGAAAATTCCTGTTCTCAGAACTTCTGTATGTCTAGACTTTCTAGATATACATCTCCGCCTTCTATACCTTCCCATCTCTTCCCATCTCTACTCTTTACAATTAATTTGCCTCTCTTGTAAATCCCAGGGTAGACCTTTTCGTAGACTTTCCTTACTGAGGGAGTTGTATTGAGTTTGAAGATTTCTTGTTTCCATCCTGACTGAAAAGCCACATCACAGGGAGTCGGGGCACAGAAAAGAAGTGAGATGTAGACATGCACAAGTCAGTCAGGCCTGAGCATGGCATGTTTATTGATTCTATCATCTACACACTCTGGGGATAGCCGCGGTAGGGATATTTCCGCCATGAACATGCACGTGTGTGTGAGTGTCGGGGGTAGAATTAGAATGAGCAGAGAAGTAAAAGCAGCTCTTCAGAAGCACTGGCAGAAGGAGAATCCATGTGGACACCATAAGGGATTGGAAGTTCCTGCTTCTTCATCCAGAGTGCCTTCAGGAATGCTTTTTCTTGACCTGCAGAAGAAAAGGCATGAGGTTACCAAGAGTCCTGAGTGATGGGAATTGGGAAGAAAAAACAGGGCCCATTGAGTGCATAAATAAAAGAGTTCTTAATGATATGCCTTGGGAATTTGGGGGACCTCAGCTTCTTCCCATCACAGCACTTCCACTGTAATTCCCCAGAGGAGATGCCTTTAAGGCATGTGAGGAAAACGCCCTCCTTTTCTCTGCCCACTTTTGGTCCTGCCAGCATCTCTATACTCCAGGCTGTGAGTTTTTGGGTGTTGTGTGTCACCTAAACCTCCTTGCCCTTTCTACCCATCTCTTACCATGGCCATCAGCACGAGGGCACTGACCAGCACAGCATACAGGGTGGCCTTGCCCAGCAGGACCTCATAGAGGATGGTGGCGGACAGGACCCCTTGCTGATAGGACACTGTTGGAAGGAAGGGAGAGCAGGTCAGTGCCTGGAGCAGAGAGCTCTGGCCTCTATCAACCCCAGTACGTTGGTTCCACAGCCAAAACCACATGGGAGAGAGAGAAGAAAGGTTCACTTACCAGAAGTGAAGCCACAATCTGAAAGAAAAGAAGGGAGAAAAATTGGTGAAAAAACACATCTTAAGCAGCTTGAAAATTAAGTCAGCCTCATGGTTGGGAGACTGGCAGGCCCAGAGCACCATCTTCCTTGTATCGTGCCAATACCAACCAGTTATGCTTGATACCTTGGCAAACACAGAGCACGAGGAACAAGGGTATGCTGAGTTGCTGAGCTATGCAGCTCATATGGAAAGAGGTTCTTAGCTTAAGGCTGTGGGTTGAGGGTCTTGCAGAGGAATTAGCCAGAGGTGTCCAGCTCACCTTCACTGTGGGCCTTAGCCCCCTCTGTCCTTTTTGCTTCTTGTCTAGTATTTCTATCTGGATCTCTCATCTCCCACCGTGCTGATCTCACTCAGCCTCCTCACAGGTCTCTCCAGCCCCGCTCACCTGCTCTGCCCCAAACTTCAGCACTGACGTTCTGGGTAACAGGTCTGGCCCGGTCCTTCTGGTCCCATGGGTCATCATCTGTGAGCCCGTAGAACTGGACTTGGCAGCGGAAGCGGTTGCGCGGGTTGTGCCAGAAGGCAGCTGAGACCCTCAGGCGGCTGCTGAGGCAGTAGCTGGAGTTTTCATTGTCAGGATGCTCCTTGTAGGGCTGAGGGTCCGTGCTCACCCCGCTGCGGGTCTCCTTCCCATTCACCCACCAGCTCAGCTCCACGTGGTCGGGGTAGAAGCCTGTGGCCAGGCACACGAGCGTGGCCTTCTTCTTCTGGCCAATCTCTGCTTCTGATGGCTCAAACACAGCCACGTTGGGTGGGTTCACCCTGTTCAGGTTTTCTGCAGAGTGAAGAGGGGTTGGGAACAGGGCTGCTCTCAGAGCCGACTGGGCCTGGAAGGGGCTATGTGCATGTGTGAGGGCCGGAACGAGATCAAGGGATACAACAAAACTATGCCACAGTACATCCTTTGTGATTTGGAGTGATTTTCTTTTCTGTTTTGTCCCTCAACTTTGCCACTTTCTTCTGAATTAACCGACAGGCCCACATTGTCTACTATCTTTCCCATCTCCTTCAGGGGACATCTGTCCTTATTTTCTTGCCTTTTTTTTTTTTTCAATATTTCATACTCTGAGATTTATTTAATTATCTGTCAAAAGAATGTAGTCATGGTAAAGTTGAATGAGCTTAATTTTGTGACAGAGAATTTTGTAAGCAGTATGATTGTAGGAACTAAGCTGATTTTTTTCTGATTATCATTTTCCCTTTTTTTTGGCAAAGTAATACTCTGTTTAAGTCAAACTATGTACTAGAATCAGCTTTTCTTGCTTAAAGAGACACTTTTCCCATTACATGGATTATATTTTCCTAATTACAATGCTCAGTTCTTCTTTTTCACATGTAGCCTGCTTTGAGGAGCCAGCTCGCCTGTGGCTGATATCCTATCTGATGGTTCACCCCTACACTGGGGCTCAGCATGGCTGTGGTAGCTCACCTAGCATGGCTGAAATTTGATGGAAGATACTGTTCACCAGTTGAGCCCTCTCCTTCCTTCCACTGCTCACAAGCCTCCTTAATCAGGTTTGGACACCTGGCCAAACTTTGCATTCTTAAAAGTACTCAAAACTTAATTGTGGTATAAACAAATCGTAAAACCCAATGCCGTTTTAGCCAAGGGCTCACACTACAAAGCCCTTGGCCTTTTTTATGCTTGACAGATGGAAGGGGACGAATTTGTGGGATTCTGGAAAAAAATGACCTCATCTGAAGACTCATGAGGAATGGAAAAATCACATCCATCCTTCAGGCGCTCTTCCTTTTGCGAGTTTACTGTCCTCTTGGGTTGGCTCTGAACATGGGGTAGGCTTTTGGTGCAGAACTGTCCCAAGTCCAGATGCCTCTACTTTTCCACAATTGAGAAATTATTTGGGTGGGGAAGCTGAGACATAGGTACTGAAAAAGGCAAACCCTGACAGAGCAATTACAAACAACAGGAATGAAAGTCGTCACATTAAGTTGAATCCTTTACAAAGGATTTTCACCTACTGTCAATTAGTCCATTTCATTTTATGTGCCTTAGAAAGACTGAGATAGTTTAAATCACTTTTCCAATTTCATGAACACCACTCTACCCCTTTCCCAGCCCCAGCCTCTTGAGCTCAGCCTTTGAATCCAGTAATTGTACTTTCCATTGAACCCATTGCCATGCGGTCTCACCTGCAGGACACCATCTGCCCAAGTTCCCAGTCCTGGTGGATCTAGGTGTCCCATTCTTCCAGCTTGTCTCTATCTCCAGCCCAGACTCCATCCCTTCCCTATCCCACTCCACTCACCCATGTGCTTCCTCCCAAGCATGGCGATGTTTTATTAGGGTTTCATATTGGTGCCTTACTCTGTTATCCCAGCACGGATCTTAAGGTTTGAGAAAATAGGGTCTCTTACTTATTTTCTCTTCTTTATACTTGGCTGTTGCTAGGTATAAACTGTTGCCACAGCTTATTCGGACCTGTCTCCCAGGTACCTCCAAGCAGAGCCCACCCCACAGACTCCCCAGGGAAGCTCTTATGGTCCTGTGACCTAGACTTCGGCCTTGGTCTCAGGAACAGCCCTCAAGCTACCCTGATCTCACCAACTCCATCCTTGCTGCCCCCTGTTCTTTAAATCACCCCAGGAAGAGAAAAGGAGGATGATGCAAGTGAGACCAGAGTTCTGTGCCAGAGGGAGAAGTCAGGGAGGATTTTAACAAGAAGACAGCTCTTCACCAACACAGCGGCAGCAGCAGCACGGAAATGGAGTGAAAATGGGAAGGAAAAATGGAGAAGATAAACAAGAGAAAGGAAAACAACATATTGCTAAAGAAGTATAACAATACTTCTTTAGCCCCAGAGAACAATGAAAAGAGCAACCAAGCCACAAAGCTCTGAAGATGAGGACGGAGCTCTACAAGGGAGAGCTGCAAGCAACCAGCAGAAGAGCAAGCTGGACAAGTCCACAAGCCGAGGGGAAGGTAGGAGACAGTACGGGGCCCCGGCTCAGACAGCAACCCTGACCTTATACCCACTGCCCTTCTAGGATCGTTACCATCAAACACAGTCGCACACAATCAGGAATGGAGCCCCCATACCTGTCACAGTGAGCCTGGTGCCTGTTCCAAAATAGAGCGGCGAATTATAGGAACACAGCAGAAGGTGGCCATGGTAAAACCCACTGGGGGCCTCCACTCAGAGGTCCAGCCCTAGTTCCTGACCGGGGATGGCTCCGTCTCTCTGCTTACATGCCTAGCTCTGGAGTTAAGCAATTCTACAAGGAAAATATTTCAATATGCTATGGGGTGAGAGGGACGGAAGAAAGCAGTTTAAGAAGAGCAGATCTGTTCAAGCACATAAGAAAGTAGGATAAGCCAAGAAAGGAGTTAGGATGCAGATTACCAACTGAAGTCTTGGAGGAGAGAATTAGAGGAACTGACCAAGTCCAACCTAAGGAGAGATAGACCTAGGTGCTCAGAACCCCCACAAGTAATAAATTAAAATGTGACCGGGTGCCTTCTGCCAACGCTGGAAGAGGTGGAGACTGGTTTCAGGGGACAACGGCCCCATTGCCCTGGTCCCCCTCCTTACCTAGGACAGAGAGCCGAGTCCCCTCCCCGAAGTGCTGTGCCTGAGTGCTCCACAGTACAGCAGGAGGGTGGCAAGCCCCAGAGGGCCTGCTGGCCCCTTCCTTCCTTCCTTCCTTCCTTCTTTTCTTCTTTCCCAGAGCTGGTTCTGGAGTAGCTCCACCCTCCCTCATTCTTTGAGCTGCAGCCCGGGCTTTGTCCTTAGTCCCTGCCCTTTCCAGAGAGACCCCTTACAACTCCAACCTGACAGTAATCCATGCCAAAAGAAGCCTTTTACCTACCCAACACGGACAGCTTGGTTCCACTGCCGAAAGTTAGCTTTTCATTAGTTGCACAACACTAAAGCCTGGCAGGAAAACTGCCGACTGCTGCCTTCCATTCCTTCCTCCCCACTGCCTACTTTCCCTACTTCCCATTCCTACTAGAATTTATCCTGGGGAAGCAGAGGCGAGGGGCAGGCAACTGGGCAATCGGAAGTGCTATGGTCCAGCAATGAACTCACCCCTACTGTGACAGTTATAAGGACTTCCAGTCTACCATGGGCAGGACAGGCTCTACCATGGGGACAGGAGAGAGACACAGTAACTCTTTTCTACCTTAGTCTCCCTGACTCTGGGTAGGATGCCCAGGCTTGGCACAGACAATGCATGAAATACTAGAAATGGAGACTTTTCCCTCCTTGTTACGACAAGATGAGAATTCAGATCCTCCTGATGAAAATGTGCTTTAACCAGTGTGCCTAAGATGGCGGCTCCATTTGGTTCCCAGCCCTCCAGCCCTGACTTACCTACAACAGTGAGCTGGCTTCCCTCCCCAAAATAGAGGGTGTTTCCAGAACACAGCCCACCAGGTCCACTTCAAAACCTCCCATTGTCTGTGGAGCACACCAGGATTCTGGAGAGGTCAGGAGTTCACGCTTCTGTTCCCTCACAAAGCCACAGCCCTGCTCCAAAAACTCCCGCTGTCCTTCCAGAGCCTGCCCAGAACCCAGAGAGGTGAGAAAGGCGAGAGTGTGGGTGCCTGTGGAATCCAGAGCACATCTGGAGACCCGCCAGAGAACCTCTGTTAGTGAGGAGGACAGGTGTGACAGCTCATTAATTCCCCCTGCTCTCCATCTCAGGGTACTACTTGGGGGACAGCGCTGACTTTTTCCTCCCCTGTCCTTCATCCCAAGGGCAGCTTTGGGTTTGCCAAGAGCCTCAGGGCCACTTGGTGGATTCACCTTCAGAGGGAGCCACCCATGAACTCATTTCCACCATGAGAAAGCCGCTCTCATGTCCCAGCAGCTCTGTCCTTTTTACGTTTCCCAGGACAGAGTCTATCCTTGTCATGCCCGCCCCAGAGACCCCAAGCCTTACCTACGACTGTGAGCCTGGTCCCTGAGGCGAAGGTATAGTCATAGTTGACACATCAGGGCAGGGCCACTCTAAAACGGACCCTGGGGATGCACTTTGCCCCACGAGAGATCTGGAAAGTTACCTGGAAAATGTCTTACCTACAACTGTGAGCCTGCTGCCTTCTCCAAAGTAAACTTCTGTGTTCACACAGTGACATGGGACCAGGAGGAAAACAAATTCAAAGTGTGGAGAGAGGAGGGCCTTGGCTGGTGTCTGGAGGGCCTCGGGACGAGGTTTGTCCTCTTCTGCGTTACAGGCATCACACAAGTGGTCATTTCGATGTTGGCTCAGGGCACCACGGAGCATGGCAGAGTCCATCTAATTGGACCTACATTCTCTCTCAAAAAAGTAAAAAAAGTCCTCCATGCAAATGCTCCTGCCTAAAGGTCCTTCAGAGGGATGTGGGGTTAAATAGCAGGCCAGGATCCCAGGACCTGTGACAGTGTCTATCAAGAACCAAGGGTATCCCTGGCTTCTTCTGGAGTCCTCTGTAGAACTGGCCACCTTTGGTGCACCTTCCTCCAGTCCTTGGTTTCATGGGTGTGGGGATGAAGGCATCTCCCTGTACCCTACACCTATTGGTCCCCTGAGGCATTCTTCTTATGCTTGTGTTCTTGCTGCCTGGAAAGGTCCAGTTGAGACCTGGGCCTGTGGTTGCCCAGGGCCTTGGGCTGACATGTGGTCAGCAGTGGGGCAGGAGCATCCTGGATCCAACCATACCTGACCCTGTGACCTGGTAAAAAATAGAAAGACTGTGGGCATTGGGGCAAGGTGAGAGGTTTTTGTAAAGGAGTCCCATAGAATTGAATCACCGTGGCCCCCTGTCCCCACAATGTTACAGCTTTGTACAAAAAGGGCCCCTCCCACAGGCCCACCCCTTGGAGACTGGCAAAAAAGACCAGACCGGCGCAGCTACTGCTTTGAGGCAACTGGGAGACGGGTAGATGACATCACCCTCCATTGTGCAAGGTGGTAGTGGGGTGTGGACTAGGTTGGGGACTCCCTCCTCAGCTCTGCCTTTTCTTTAGGATGTTCTTAGCTCCTTGAGCAGTGTGACTTTCCCTCTCTGGCTTGTTGCCATAGAACAGCTCCTCCTGTAAAGAAGGAGCAGCCCCTCCTTACCCTGGCCCTGCTTCAAACTGTGTGTCATTCAGAGGTCACAGCTTTCAGTGGAGAACAAGATTCCTGGTACTAAGACATGATCACTTTGATCACCCTGGTGCTGCTAAGGTAGCAGCTGTGGCCCCATTCTCTGAAGAACTGACCAAGAGCTGTGAGAGTCAGAGCTGTTCTAGGTACGAGGGTACATTGTATTCCCAGGAACCAGCATGGGGTCAGAAGAGAGCACATGTTCGCAGCCATCTTGATTTCTCATTGTTGACCTTGGAATCAAAATTTGGGAAAAGGAGTTGGGGAAATACCTGTGAGGGCCAGATACACAGACAGTCTGGAAAATATTCCAGTACAATCACAAGGCCCCATGATCATGACCACAGTTTTTGTCCTCTCTTCCTGGAGGGGTAGAAACCTTTGAAGTTGTTGGCAGATATTGTATTTTCCTTGCATAAGATGACTGTGAAATTTAACCCGAACTTGAGCAGCCTAGATATCTTTTCCCTAAGTGGTGCTTCCTTCAACTGCTCTGAAGCTACTACTTAAAATCTAGATGAAGAAAAAAGACGAGCTGAGTACATACTGAGGGCACATTGGCATAGAAAAATAACTTTTTTTTTTCCAGTACTGGGAATCGAACTTATAACCTTGCACTTGCCGAGCAGGCGCTGTGCCCCTGAGCTAAATCCCCAACCCCTATGAGTGGAAAAATAAAAATGGAATCAAAAGATAAATCTGAGGAAAATATTTACAATTTTTACCATAAGAGGGAATCGCCCCAAAATATGAACTCTTAGAAATCAGTAAGAAAGTAAATTCAACAGCCTGATAGAAAAGGGCCAACAGCAAATGGTTCAGAGAAAGAGATTAAAATGGTGCCGGAGTATAGGGGAAACAAAGCTCTCACAATCATAACGCAAAGTAAAACTGCACAGAAATAATAATTTTTACCCACTTGATCAACAAATTGCATTATGGAAGGCCATTCTGTTGGATTGGTAGTGATGAAATAAGTACTATAATATATTAGCTGCTCTTAGAGGGGCACCATAATGCAAACCTTATGAGGAGCAATTTGGAAACAACTATAAATATTACAATTGCATTTTTTCACTCAGAAACCTCACCTGAAGATTTTATCTTGTAAAATATTCTTGCATACAAATACCAAATGTCTGTAATGTCTACATCATGTGGAATAGAATAAGATCAGAGAATATTCCAATACTCATCAGTGAAGGAAAGGATAAATAGCCATATTCTATTGTGTTCACATAACAGAATATATTCAATGCTTTTAAAAGAAGGGGCTGGGGATTTAGCTCAGTGACACAGCACCTGCCTGGCAAGCATGAAGTCGTGAGTTCGATTCCCGGTACCGGAAAAACACCAAAACCAAAAAAAAAAAAAAGAATATTAGTGGCTTATATTGCTGTGGGAAACTCTCTAGAATACATGCTTTACTGAAAAATAGCAAGCTGAAGAATTGCAAACACTTATGCTATCTTTTGCCTAAGAACAGAAGCAAAAGAGAGAACTATACATTTTCTTAATTGGCTTTGCATAATGAAACACTGGAAAGATTAAAATAACTGATATAAGTAATTATTAATGATGAGTAGAGTGGACAGAAATGGAGATACAAGTCACACTTCTCAGTGTTAACTTTATTGTATTGTTTTTGTTTTAGGGTTATGTAGCTATATCTATTAATAGTCAAAGCTAAATTAACAAAATTTAAAAAGGAAAGACAAACAGTAGAATATTGCTTTAAATAATACATGCAGATCTGCCACCTAGAAATAAATATTTGTTTAATTTACAAAGTCATTTTTCCAATGAAGATCTGTTTACAAAAGAAGCTGTCTCATGGTCCTGAATTTGCTCAGTGGAGCTCTAAAACCTTAGGAAATATGTAAAAGTCTCATATTTCTAATTCCCATGAGCTTTTGAGTTGAGTATTAAGTTTGCTAACCTATATTTAAATACAAAACCAGAGAGAAAATTCTCCTGCCGTTTCTGTCACAGTGCCAGGTATGGGATCTACAACCTGTCTGCTAACGGGAACCAGGCAGGAGAAAGCCTGAAGAGCATCAGAGGGCTAGTGAGTGATGCATTCAGCTGGACAAAAGACACGGGGAGAGGGTCTGTTTATTTATCTCATTATAGATCTGATGATATTCTACCGTAAGCTCAAATAAGGTCTATTGTTTTCATCAATTGGAATGTGGTGAGGTCTCCTCTTTATTCCCTTTCTTCATTGAAACATGGTTTATTTTCATCTATTTTCATATTTTCTTGGTTTATTCCCTTCATTTGCCTATCAATAACTTACCCTCTAAGTTTTCTCTTAATCATGTACCTGGTGACATTTATCCCAACTAGCCTCACAAATCAAAAAACCATTCTGTCTTGATATCATAGCATCTGATAGAGTTTTTTCCCCCAATTTTGCTCCTCTGGACATTGTACCCAGATGCAATACATTTTTTTCTGCACTGGCCCCATGGACCAATTAGACAGGAATTAGGTTGAAGTCATTTGCCATTTTGGACAGCAGGAGGCAGGCTTTCCTTATTATTATTATTATTATTATTTATTTTCTCTTAGACCTGTGTCGTTGCAGTATAGGTTTGGCCACTTGAGGGGGCGAGAAGAATGCAGAACGCAGGGTGATGGTGGTGGGGGAACAAAGAAGCAGTCTTCCTCAGGGCGTGTGTTGGCGACCAGGTGGAGAGTAGGGCAGTCCAATGGCAGTTTACCCCTGTGTAATTCAAGCTATTTTTTTCTCAGTTGATTCGTGGACATCTAGAGGCTGAAATGAGCACTCAGTGATGAAGGGACAAAGTGGAAACCACTCCCCGAGTTCCTCCCTTGAGTTCTGGCCAGGCAAGCCCAACCTGGAGCCATCTGCCCGGGTTCCACCAGGTCCCTGCTTTTAGCCGGGAGCCTTTGGGCATGTAGTAAACCTCGCTCTGTCTTGTATGGATGAAATGGGAATAATAATGACAACAATACCACCCGTGAGAGTTACATCAATTAACACATGCAAACATTTATCATGGTACCTAAATACAGTTAGTAAAACATTATCTGTTGTTATTTCCACAGAGTGTACTGACCTGGTGTTGTCTCTCCCACAGAGGTTCACAGACTTTAGCAAGACCAGAATGACCTGCAAAATTTATTAAATGGCTGGCTCCTGGGCTGTGTCCCAGTGCTTCTAACTCAGTAAGTCTGGGGTTGGGGCTCACTTTGCTTTTCTCCTAAGTTCCCAGGGACTGTGGTGCTAAAGTTCCAAGGACTACTCTTTGAGAACCATTCTTCTGGCAGTTTCTTTCTTTTCTCAGTACCCTTACGTTCACCCTTGCTTCATGTTTTATTCATTCTATCTCTAGGTACTTATATCCCAGGCTTTGTTTGACCCTGAGAGATAGCTGGACAAGTAAGGTAAGATCTCCCATCCAGGTGCTCACAGTTGAATGTCAGGAGAGGTACCTCTAATGACAGAAGAGGGCACAGGACAGGGGTGGACATCTGAAACTCAGACTGGAGGCCAGTGGGACCAGAGAAAGGGAGGAAGAGGTGCTAGAAGATACTTGAGAGGGGTGGGAGGGGCATCTAGGCTGATGGGGCCATGGTGTCCAGAGAAGGAGAGTAGAGGTGCATGGCCTGTTGGATGGACCACCAGGACTTCTGAGCATGAAGGAGAGGCATACAGCAATGCGTGGTGGAAGTATAAGCAGGATGAGAACAAGGAGAACCGTAAATGTCCGAATCCTCTGGAAAGGTGTGACTCAGGGAAAGATGCAGTGAGCGGGAGCTGTTCAAGAACAATCAGTCTGTGTGCAAGGAAGTGATTGGGGGAGCCCCTTGGAGGTGCAGGGGGCAGGGCATGGGATGCTGGTGATGGCAGGTTGGAGCGACATTGAAGACCGGACTTGGTGGGCTCCTCATCATCTCAAGAGAATAGTAGGGTGGGTAGAAGGCATGCAGGAAAGTAGGGATTCAATCCCTTGCTCTGTCATCTACTAGGTGTCAGCTGAGCGTAGGCCAATATCCATCTGTACTCCTGAAATCAGAGTGAGCTGAGTGTGAAATGCCTATAAGCTCTCTGGATTGTGTGCACATGCTAATATTATAGGTGGAATGAGCCAAGGACAGATTTCTCTGGAGTGTAATGGGTGCAGGTTCTGGAAGCACATGTATGCCCTGTAGTCATGTGAGCAGATCGCTGGGAAATGGCCAGTGAGATCTCTATTAGGACCTCTGCTGTCAGGAGGAAGTAGAACTGTGTTAGCAAGAACCTATATGTGCGAGGGGACTTGGAAGAATTGCAGGTAGCTGGTGCTGCAGCTTCTCTAGATGTGAGTGCTCTGGGTACAAAGAGGTTTTCTCTGCACCAAAGAAGGCATTGCCTTGCCAGTCATGCTAATGTGTGCACACACTGAAACATTCAGGACCCACCCGAGTACTAAGGTCAGGACAAATCTCTAAAACCACTTTGCTGAAATGTATTTTTCTTAAAGATAGACCCTCTGTATCCCCACCCCCTGCTTTTAATTATTTTTAGATTTCATCTCTTCAAGTGCTGCTAATCTAGCGTCCATAGAATGTATTTTGGGATGGAGGGAGCTTTGCTTATCTCTCAAGGGGAGCGATGTGTATGACCTCAGATTGGAGGATGTTTCCCAGAATGAAGAGACTGGAAGGAGCAGACATGGATGACTAGCACAGATTCACTTTATTGGCATAGGGACGGCAGCAGGAATGGGGGCTCAGTTGCTAGCAATGGTCTGCTGAATCCAGGACACATAGTTGCACACCTTGGTGTAGACTCCAGGCTTGTTCCTCTGAGCACAGCCATAGCCCCAGGAGACAATTCCCTGAAGTTGTCCATTGCAGACCACGGGGCCGCCAGAGTCACCCTAGGAGAAGGGACAAATTGTATAAAGAGGAAATGAGAGGGAATCTAGCTGCACTTCAACTGAACTTCAACCCAGGTCAGCTGGCCCTATGCCCATCTCGTGGTGGCCCACTTTCTGCCTAAGGACATGGCATGCAGGCCATCGTATCTCCACGGTATCACCACACAGAGCGGCCAGCCTCACCACCTTGGCTGCTCACATCCTGCTCCCCAAACATGGGCAATACATGCAGGGCTCCAATCACCTGGCAAGAGTCCTTGCCTCCCTCGAGGAAGCCAGCACAGAACATGTTACTGGTGATCTCTCCAGGGTAGGCGGACTGGCATGAAGACTGACTGAGCACAGGGGCATCCAGGCACTGCAGCAGGTCTG
Source organism: Chinchilla lanigera (assembly GCF_000276665.1). Lineage (NCBI taxonomy): Eukaryota > Metazoa > Chordata > Mammalia > Rodentia > Chinchillidae > Chinchilla > Chinchilla lanigera. The sequence goes on from NW_004955494.1 coordinate 1,012,294, forward strand.
GGTTTTTGACTGTGAAAGGCAAGACATTATCAGAGAAAGAAGAAACATGAGTCAGACCAGGCTGGAGGAAAAATCAAGTGTCCAACACCCTAGGTAGCCACTGGAGAGGGCCCCCAGGATACAAGCCCCAGAACGGAACAATGGCTTTCAGCTCCCAGCATGAGCCTTGCTGCTCCCCATCCTGGAAGTAAGGGTAACATGTCTTAGACTTATCCTCTTTTGATTCTGGGGATTAGCTCCTCAGGGCCTCGCATCTCTATGGTGGCCCTACCGTAGAGATGTGTGTGACTCAGAGTCACACACTTTGCCTGAGTCACACCTTCAGAGCTTTGTGTGTAGTAGGCACTTGAAATGTGTTTTTAGGCTGGAAGCAAAGGGATTTGAGGTCATAGGTGTGCTTGCTTCTGGGAAGTGTGGGACAGAGGGCAGTAGGAAGATAAAGGGTTCCACTCACCACCAGAGCTCAGGGTGTTGCCCCAGCCAGAGATGAGGCACTTGGTGCCAGCAGAGGCACAGGAGGAGGGCAGAGACACAGCAGCCACCCGGGAGTTGAGGGTTGCGGCCGAGGCGAGCTTGATCAGCATGATGTCGTTGTTCAGGGTATTGCTGTTGTAGCTCGGGTGACGGATGATCTTGGATGCAGTGATAAACTGTTCATTTCCCTCCGCGACGTTGATGTTGTGCTCTCCCAGTCTCACTTGGATCCGGCTATTGGGAAGAGGGGCGTGATACAGGCTTTCGGTCTATAGTCCAAGACACTCAGGATTCTCAAATGCCCTGCTCAGAAGAAAGTCTGGGGGCTCAGGATGGGATATGTGGCTGTATCACAGGAGCAGCAGAGAGTGGGTAGGTAGTACTGGTATGAGACCCAGGCTCTTCCTGATACAGAGATAGGTGGTGTGGAAGGTTATGTTGTGTGTAGGGGGATGCAGTATGCAGGAGATGGAGTGTGGAAGAGATGGAGTGCAGACTGCAGCTGCGGATCACTCTCAGCTGCTGTCCCAAAGCCCCCTCCCAGAGCCCATGTGTAGCTAACTAGCAAGGGTATTTGTCCAAAATCCTTGCCTGCCTTTTTTACCAGTCTTCACCACACCAAAATGATCCTTCCCTGTTTTCTGACTCATAGCCTTTGCTATGGATGAGTTAATGGATTTATATGGTATGGGAGAGTCTTGCTATTGTGTGACCCTCTTCTCCTGAGTGTGAGCTGCACCCAGCAACTTCATCTTTCCCATCTTCCTTCCAACCTCATCAGTTGCCAGGTCTTTGGGCTCTGCAGTCAGGGGCCCAATACTTACGACTTGTAGCAGTGAGCCGCAGATACCACCCACTGGTTATTGATGAGAGAACCGCCGCAGAAGTGGTAGCCACTGTTCAGGGACACCTGGTAGGGGACGGAGTATGCCGTACAGGTGTAGCCCCCGACAATCTTGTCATCATCGTCAATGGGGTAAGCAACTTGAGTGAAAATAGAAAGGGAGAAGCCAGTTTATCAGGATGTTAGAAGGTGTATTCCTCAGTCCCCTAGTTGCTTCCTGCTAATTATGATTCTATAATTAGCTCAGTGACCATAGGCAAACAAGGAGCACTGTTACCCGCAGTGAACAACCCAGCTTACAGTTGTCCAAGTACCTGTGCCTGCAAACACATAGCTGTACACCCTGAAGGGGCTCGTATCTCTTCTGCAGGCACCAGGATGAGGGCACGAGAAGTGCTGCTCCTATGCATTAGGTGGAAGATGGGTCAGAAGAACATACTTGCCTCCTCACTGAGCGATACTTCTCAGGTTCATCACTGATCTGCTCTCCATGGCTATTTGAGCCCCAAGTTGTCAGCATGGTTTGGTCTAGCTAGGATAATCTCCCAGCTGAGTAGACCCAGCTCTATGCAGGTTTCCCGTAGCCCAGGTCTACACAGTGAGGTCAGAGTAGAGGATATCAGCTTACAGGCCCAGTTAGGCAGAAAAAAGGGAGACACTACAACTGGCCAGTAGAATAGCTTTTGTTGATCTTGGCTGCAAATCTGGGAATCCTAAAGTCACCCAGGAAGCTTAAATATCCAATGCACTGGCCATACTCCAGACAGCATGTCTCAGTTTTTAGTGGTGAGTCTCTGGAAAGATCCAAACTCCTTAGGTGTGCTTGAGCTTGAGAGCCCTCACCTCTCGGCCTAAGCAAGCCCAACTGTGTAGATGGGGAGATTGCCTCCTCCTGTTTTCTCAGCCCAATATCCTTTCAAGAAATCAGCTGCCCTCCCTCTGAGCTTTAGAACATAAGTGTTCTCTGGGATAGGTAGACCTATACCACAGCTGTTAGAATCAAGCTGTGGGACTACTGCTTCATTTCATGGGCCCTGCCCACCTGGCCTCCCTTTCCAGGCTTGCTGACCTCAGCCCAGGATGGTGGTGGGAATGGAATCAGGGAAAAGGTAGAGGTGAGGTTTACTGAGAGCCCAAGAAGGAATGAAGAGGTTCTAGACAGGGTAAAGCAAATACCAGAGTGCAGTAAGATCAGAGACACAGCAGTGAGGCACAAGGCTTCTAGGAGAGGGTGGACTGCACAAGGCAAGCCACAGAACTCACCAGCAGCTCCCACAAGGGCTAGGATCAGAAGTGTGCTCATGGTGGCAATGTACAATCGAGCAGGCAGTGGACCTGTCTTTATACCTCTCGGGAGGGAGAGAGGGTACAGAGATGAATGGTCATGCTCCTCCCTGCACAAACACACCTGTAGCTTTTCCCTTTCCAGAACCTTGCATCAGCCCTTGCAACACTAGCCACTCTGTATGAGGTGATAAGGACACTTACGTTCTAAGGCTGAGAGGGAGAGCAGCTGATTTCTTGGAGGGATGCTGGGCTGAGAAAACAGGAGAAGGCAATCTCTCCATCTACACAGTTGGGCTTGCTTAGGCTGAGAGATGAGAGTTTGGAGGGAGGAGCATGGCCTGAGTCCTTAGAAATCCTCTGGGCTTGTGGGGAATTTTTAAAATGACTTTGAAAATAGACTGATATTGACAGCAAGCTTGGCTATTTGGGATCCCAGAGTGCCCAAAAGGAAAGAAATTTGTTTAAGACTTAATACCATGAGCATAAAGTCCCTTCTCTGCAATCTAATCCACTGGGCAAGAAAGTCAAATCCGAGGCCTGGGGTACCACAGTTTACACCAAGGTGATGACAGGGAGACCCAGAGCTCTTCAGGAGTCTAGGCTTCCAGGTGGCTGTCCTATCGAGCAAGGGTATAAATGGGGAGTGTTTTGAAGGAAGAGTGAAAGTTAAGCAATACTTAATAAATTACAGGGACAGAAGACCAATACCATATTCTTCCTCCTCCTTAATGCTGGAACATTTGTCTCTCCATTGCTCATGCTGTCATGAATTTTCTTGAAGCAGCCTTTTGGTTGTCTTCACAGTCTATACCACGAGATGATGAAAACTACTCTACCTGCTAGCAGCAGATAGTTCGAGCTAGAATGATATGCTCCAGTCAGGTACAAGAAAGAGTGTGGACAATGGTAATTTGCATTCTGGTCAGAGAATCAGTAGTAGGTAGAGAGATTAGCTCACAGTTAAAGGATCAAGCACTAGGTTCAGCAAGAAAGATTTGGGGAGGATTCTGGAATCTTCTATCTTGTGCAATCAAACTATTATTCTGGGCTCCATACAGAATGAACCTTTTCAGCAAGAATACAAAGTGGCACCTATCATAACTATGAAGAATCAGCTCTTCAATTTATTGGGGGACAACCTATTCAGAGGAGTGTAGAGACAGATGGAATTAGCCAATATGGGAGCCAGTTGGGGGGGGTCTTCTTACAAGATGCTTCTCCCTCTCAGCTCCAATGAGTACAGGGTTGGTGAGGGGCACGAGCAAGCAGATTTTAATGTCTGGATTCTATGAAAAGCAGAAAAAGAATGGATGTTCTGGAGATGCTAAACAAAGTGAGCAAAGCTCAGCTCAGCAGTTGGTGATAGAACTGGAGATGGCAAGCAGGTGGGAGGATGGAGGAAATGTAAACTACAATTAATCGTGGGACATACCAATGTAGGGCTTGTAGAGTACCTGCTGGTGCCCTCACTGACACTATTAAACCAATTTCTTCATACCAGAGATGCACTATGGAAGGTTCTTACCTGTCTACTTTGCATTCCTCCTATCATTTGATGGGCTCATACCCAAGTGGGTGTCTTACTTTTCTCATTGCTGAGAGAAAATACCCAACACCCAAAGTTAGAGGAGGAAAGGTTTATCATAGCTCACAGTCTGTAGAGGTTTCAGTCCATAGTTGGCTGGCTCCAAGGCAGAGTGGCGTGGCAGAGGGGCATGACAGTGTAGAAACAGTTCATGGCAGGCAGAAGGCAGCAAAAGCAACAAGTGACAAATGATCAGTGATCAGCAACTATAGCAGCCTTCTTTCTGTCCAGGTTACCCTCCCTAAGAGTAGGGTCATCCCATTATCTAAGGAGGGCCTTCCCATTTTCCACTGGCAGAACTATACTAAACCAATCAGGGGACTAATTTAGGACCTTCCTGTTGTCCACTCCCAGAACTATGACAAGTCAATCAATGAACTAATTTAGTATCACACATCCTTGATTTCAACATCACACACCACAGCCACCTATGAAAAGCTCCACCAGTGACAGTGTGAGGCTTTGGTGGGACATCTAGACAAAGCAATAACAGTGGGAATATTGTTGTGTTTGTACAGTGCTTGACATAATTTCAGAAGCTTTCATACACACATACAATAGTAGTATACTGCTTTTCCTTTGTCTTTAGCATCACAGTTTAACTTTTCACAAATATTTTAACTATGAACTATGTAGAATGAAGTAATTTCCATGTATAGAAGAAGAGACTGAGGCTCAGAGAGATTCTGTTTTGCCCAAAAAAGTCACTTAAAAATGGCAGCACTGCCTTCGACCACAGAAAAACATGCCACGGGTTGGGTAGTGTGGGATTTGATGCAGGTGACATCTAAAAGGTTTATTGGGGAATCAAGCCAGAGGAATCAAGCTGGAAAATTCTACATCTGGTTCCCTCCTGGAACTTGGCTTCTGGGCAGAAATGGAACACCAAATTAATATTCCACCTGACAGTTCATCTCAGAGCCTTACCTTACCATGGCCCATGTCTAAGGCATGGACACGTTTCTGTGCTCACAGGTAGTGGGCAGAGGCTTAGGAAGACAGGTTGAGAAGCCTGGATAACAGGTGATGTATCTGTGATGTCACTTATCATATCTTTGCTTTGCCTCCTTGCAGTGGGGTATTCATAGGACTGCTATTTTAGTGAGAAGGGTAGACTTTTGAACTAGCATCTGTAGATGCTGTGTGCACTGGGCTGATAGCCACAGGAAGGTATTCTTGGCAGAAAAAAACATTTTGAGGAAGGGGATTTTTGGATTGGCTCTTGTGCCTCTGACTCTATCTTAAAGAGAATATCCAAGGGCAGGACGATTCCCTGTACCTGAAGCTCACACATTAGGCTTTTCATGATATTATGTGCTCCTACTCACAGCCTCAGATCAGCTTTCTTCAAAGTATTAGGAACCAGGAAGAGGAAGGTGTTGTAGGTAAGGATCGTTACCCATTCATAGATGAGTACAGTAGGTTCAGATACAGCTGCTTAAACTCAACTTGGGCATCTATGCTGTTCTTGATACCCTTTACTCTGAGCGATGGATTCCTTTGTCCACCACTCCAAGGCATTTTCCTAGCTTGTGTTTGGTGTTTAGCCTACAAACTCTTGCTTTTCACTTACAATAAACATGAAGTTTTTGTGTTCTTATTGTCTAAGTCAAATATTATATAAGTCTTTCATAGACCTTCTTTCATTTGGTTGTGACAATCATAGCTTTAGATGAAGAATCTAAAACTTGAAGTTTAAGTGACTTCTCCAGACAGGCTTGGATGAGAAATGCAAAGATGATATCAGAACCTCTTCTCATCTTCAAACTAAGTTTATTTCCCACTACACTGCTACATGATGGAGTCTTTCCAGGCTCCTAATAGTCTGAAAAGTACACTTTGGTCAGATTCTACATTACTGTTTTCTTTTTGTATCAAGTATGACCAGATCAAGTTTTTTTTCCTCACATCTTAGTCAACCCTTGGCTCCAGTATCCTTATCTAGACTTTTGTTTTTCTGGTGGTACTAGGGCCTGAATCCAAGGCCTTTGCACTGAGCTGCACCCTCTATCCATTATTTTACTCTATTTTATTTTTTATTTTTTGAGACAAGTTCTTACTAAATTGCAAGTTGCCCAATGTGGGCTCAAACATATGATCCTCCTGCCCTGGCCCCCCAGAGCACTAGGATTGCAAGTATATACCACCATGCCCAGATTTTACAGCCAGGTTATTAAATTTCAGGCTGTCTTTGCCCCAAAGCCAAGATCTCTTCCAGTATTTATTAGTATCTCCCTAATAGCGTTTCTGTTCATCCAATAAGAAACTGTTTTCTTGGATATCTCATCCTGGGAATCACCAAAAGTGAAGAGGATGCTCTGTGACCCAGAAAAGTCTGAAGAGTGAGACAAAGGCTTGGAAGCTCAGAGCAGTCATAACAATCAGCTGACTGGAGTCACTCCCACCTCACCCTGCCTTGTCTCCTCCTCATCTTCAACCCTTGAAGTGTCATTTGCATATTTCATTGGTTCTTCCAGTTTCACACACCACACAGAGGTGAATGGGGAAGTCTCTAGCACGTGACGCTTTAAGGTTGTTTAAAGATAGATTGATTCCTGTCCTGTAAGAATGAGTCTTTCTGTTACCACCACAGCCACTCCTTATCCATTCCCTGCTGGGACTACTGGACCTGCTTAGGTGATTGAGGAGTAAGCAATAAGGAGTCAGTCCAGGGTCTAGGAGCAGTATCCTTGTGGGCTATTGTTATTGTCCCACCTGTGAATTCCATGAAGCATAGTCTGATGCTTGGTGTTTATAACTGTTTTGCTGAATCACATTAGGTTCAGGTTGAACCCCACAAACCAGGTGTGGTCATATGTCCAATTGGTAAGCTGGTCTCATTCTAGTCATAAAGAGTCAAGACTCTGCCATCCATCTGGAAGGGAGCCAACTGGTGAGTGCACCTCCTTTAGGTCAGCTTGATCAAAAGCATCTTCTTTTGGATTTCAAGGCTCAGAACTGAGGGGGTCCATCCACACAAATACCAAAAACAATTCCAATCTGAGAACTTCCTACCTCAAGGCCACCACGTTTGAGCAGGTGGTTCTGGACTTTGCCTCTAAAGAATCCACAGCATCTGTTCCATTTCCCAGTCCCGGGTAAGGCAGCAGAGGGGCACGGCACATATTATGGTGTTCCTTCCTGTTTAAACATACAGCTTTGTTCAAACATAAACTTGAGAGTTTTGTTTTCTTCCTATGGAACAATCCAGTTAATTTCTTAGTGAGCTTAGATAATCTAAAGTCAAATCTTTGTAGATTTTTTTTTTTGATCCAAGGAATCTATTGCATTTTGACAAGCTTTCCTTTTGAAAAGTCATGCTTATTTAATCATTAAATATTGACTGGATTCCCATGATATTCCAGAAGTTCTAAGCTCTAAGAAAATAGCAGCAAAGAAGATAGAAAAGGTCCTCACTTTCATGGCATTTATGTGTTCATCCATACTCATATGAGGAAGTATAGATGTGACATGTTTCATTTCAGAAGTAGCAATTAGGTGTTATTAAAACAAGGTATAGTGTTTATATGGTATGAGATACAGGTAGGGTGATCAGAAAGGTTTTCCTTGGGGAAATGACATTTGAGTCAAGACCTGAATAAGGAAGAACTAGCCATGGGAAGGTGGGCTAAGAAGTCTTTCACAATTCCCTTCTGAATCTGTAGTAAAACCAAGCCAATACATACAACTAACTGCTTTTTTCAGTTAAATAACCTTGTCCCCATAGCATATGGATACATACTTTGCCATTGGTTTTGATTGCAAAAACTTATGACCTGAGAAATGGACCCGAATGCCTTTAAATAGTCTTATAAAGATTACTATAAATGATTTTTTAAATGAAATGACATTTATGAAATATTGATGATTTGAGAAAATAAATTCTACTCTGTTTTGTTTGTATTGTTCTTAGGCTATTTTGTAAATGGATGCCTGTTTATTAATATGTTTTCCTTCTTTTATTTCTTAAAATAAAAAAAAGAGAAAATACATTCTAAAATGGCCATTATCAAGTGATCTAATTCTATTCAACCAGGTTGATTTTACTTTTCCCCACTTTCATTATCTGTAAATTTTACAGTGAAACTCAGATTTGATGTAATTAAAACAACAAAAAGAAAAAATTTCATAAAATATACAATTTTTAAGGGAATGTGATACTTAACCTTAAAAAGGATTTGTTAATGTTAAAATGTTAATTATGACAGTGATAAATAAATTTAGGTACTATCTATATGTCTTGTATTTACCAGGCACAGTGTTCTATACTTTACAGGGATAACTTCTCCTTCTATAACAAGCCCTCATTCAACAGATCTCATTTTTATCCTAATTTTGTACGAGTGAAGCCAAGGCATACAGAACTTGTGCAACTTGTTTGTGCCTACACCTAGCGATGAAGGAGTAGAATAGAATTTTAAGCTCGGGCCTGTCTGTGGCAGAGGTCAAGTCCTTAACCACAGTTCTACAACTCCTAAGAGGCAATTTTGCTATATTATATAGGTAGGTGCTCTCTAATGCAAGGCTTACCTCTAGGCGACTTTATTGAGCTCAGAGGGACACAGGAGCATGAAGCAGGGAGGGAAGCCAGCACTGAGGCAGGAAGCTAGCAGGACTTTAAATTAGGTTAGGTCACTTGCTCAGGGCCAAATAGTGCACAAGCTGGAGTCCAGATGTGGAACTGAGGCAGGGAGCTAACAGGACTTTAAAGTAACCGCCAGATTGCAAGCAAACAGGCAATGTACCTTTTGGTGTTGAAAGGGGGAAAAAAAGCCAATGGTTATTCAAAGAGGCAAGCCGATGCACTCCTCTGAGCAAAAAGCCAATGGTTAATCAAAGCAGCAAGCCGGCTCACTCCCTGAGATAAGCAAGCAGGATATGCACAGAAACCAGAGGGTTCCGCAGAGTAAAATGCCTCCTTTGTGCAGGGTGACCCTGTCTGTGTCTGTGTTTCTTTCTTATAACAAGCTATTATTTTAGCCTTAAAACAAACCCATGTGTGATTTCCATTTGTATTCAACCAAGCCCCTGTGCTAGCTGGTGAGAGCAGGTATGCATTAGATAAAATGTGTATCAACAAAGATCCCTATGGTTTTGAGATTGAGTGGAAGGTATAGAAGACCTACTGCGCCAGATCTAGGATGGAGCTGCATAGAACCAGGAGATGGGACACAGGAAAGCCAGGATCTCCGAAGAGCACCATACTTACTTAAAAGACAAGATAGGAAGCAAATCTCAAAGCAAGTAAAATCAATAAGGAATATTATTTATTGGTCTAGAGTTCAGGTAAATGTTTTTAAAAATTTCCCCTGATTATTTATGGTCTTTGAGTAGGCAGCACATTGTGGTTTTGGATAGACAGTTTGTGTGGCCAAGACACATACTGAGAATCATGTAATAAAATGGAATCAGGTCTGTAGCATCCTAAAATACTTCTCAGAGGCAAAAATAAACATTTCCCGGGGAACCCACCCATAGCTGAGTATTTAAAGAGTTCTCAGAGATGAATTCACAATATCAAATTACATAACACAGAAGGAAATGAGCTTCTCCATCCCGGAAGTCAGTATATACTACCAAGAACGCCAGATGTAAAAAGGTACTAGATGTTAGCATTATCAGTAAAAGTTCCAAGAAGATGTTTAATATCCTCAAAGAAATAAAACAATTTAGAAATGCACAAGGAGAACACTGGCTTTGAAAAATGGCTACTAATATTTTTATAAGAGCCAAGAAAGTTAAAATTACTTTCATGTTAATAAAGGGCTTATTGAGGCAGAGATGTAACTTAATAAACTGAACAGTAGTTCTTAAGAAATCACCTGGAATGTGGAACAGAGAGGCAAAAAGAGGAAATGTATGCCTGAAAAAGTAAAAAGATTAGACAATGGGAATGAAAGAGGAATGTAGGAGAGATTTACTGGTTGACCCTAGGGGCAGGTAGTCTCTTCCACGAAAGCAGAGCAACTGGACGTATAGATGGAAGTCCCCACCCTGTGAAAGTTTTCCTTCACCACCACCTTTAAGAATCACAGGTGTGTTAGCCTGCAGTATTTATTCCAGAATAACGTGTGACCCAGCCGGAAAACAGGTCCATGATATTCACCTAAAAATAGATGAATTAAATAAAACTCTGGGTATGGATTGAGGGTAAGGAGGAGAATGTAGAAGTGGGAATACCACGAGATTTGGAGATATGCATTCAAAATTGATTATTCCCTCTTCTAGCCATGCTGGAGTCTTTCTTCTTTATATGTTCTATATAATAATGGACTGTACTGTGCATGTCTGATTTGGTCATTGTGCAGATTAAATAACCCCTGGATCTGAATGCCATATGAGGTCTTCATGAGCCAGAAGCAGCTTTTTAAGGAAGAACAGTTGTCAGCAGGTATAAGAGAGGAGGGCTTTACACCTAAACTTTGCTTTTCCTTGTAGGAAATTTTTCTAGTTGGCCTTGGAAGGCCTCCCACTTTGTCATTTGTAGTTCTCAAGGATAACTGCAGGAATCCAGCATTCTTAGGCAAGGAGGAGATGGCCGGGAGAGTTTGACCCTATTCAGGCCACTTCAAAACAGAATGTCCTTCGGCACTATAGCACAGCATGTCCTGTTGCTCTAGAGCAGGAAGCCCAGAGTGCGTCTTAGTGCGCTTTTCACTGGGGTTCCCCAGAGGTGGTACAAGTGAGACATGTGCAGGTGAGCTTATATCCACCCCGGACAGCATGCCCAAATCTTGGGAGAGTGAGCACTCCCTGTATCCCAGACCTCCACTCTCCCTTGCTGCACTGTGAACTTGCTTCTCACTGCTTTGTGATTTTTTTTTTTATTGAGGAGTAAGATATAAGAGGCTTCACAGATCATCTCTGTGTGCTACTGGCTTTGGAGAACAACCGAGTTGGCTAAGTCTATGATCAAGCAACAGGAAGCACTCATCACAGCCCTGCTCTGTTACCAAATCTCCCTTCCATTGGCCTAAGTTTTACAGATTACACAGTAACACTGTGTAACTGACCAGAGCAGCACTATCAATTTCAATATACCTAAAGTCAAATTCAAGGCCCAAAGAGGCCCAAGCATTACAATTCTTTCTTCATGATGGATGATACAGGTGCATGAGTTTATTTCTCGATTTAAAAGAGATATTCCAGCATACTCTAGACCTCTGCAATACCTAAGCTCACTAATACGGCATGGCTGGTCTCTAAAAACTTTGCAACTTCTACATGATCTGGCATGCATATGTCATACTGAGACGTTTAATAATCTGCTTTATAGTCCTATTCACTAAGAACAATCAGTATATCTTCAGTGCAATAGACCATCGCTATCAAGATGTTTAAGGTCCTTCCATAATATTTCGTGATAGAGAACAGGCCACCCATATAGGCTTGTGATAAAATAATAGAAAATAGGATAAATATATCTAGGAGATAGGACAGCTAAAGGGCATTTCTGACCCCACTGCTTGAAGGCAAATTTCATCTGTTTGTCTCTACTGAGTATTCCTAACCATTCTTCGGGGTGAAATTGTATCCTCAGCATCCCAGGAGCTGCTCTTGCTGTCTGTGTTGAAAGCCTGCAGAGAGCCGTACAGATTTCCTCTCCGTCCCCAGTGTACATTCAAACCCATGCTTGCCCATAAATGCATGTACATCTCTCTCCACACAGGAGCTGTGGCTCACCTCATCCATCTTACTGGAGGCCTCAGGCTCTCCTAGGGACAGCTGAGTCAGAAGTAGCTGAAGTTCTTGCTCAGATCTTTGATCTGCGCCTAGCACTGTGTCCAAAGCACAGCAGTAGTAGAAGCTGATGTCTTCAGGGTGCATGCTGCTCACAGTCAGAATTGAAAATGTTAGGTTGGAGTGGCTGATGGGAAACTTGTCCTTGGCAAATCGACTCTCATATGTGGCTTCAGACCCTTGCTTTTCAGTTTCAAACAGCACCAAGCTCTATTCCAAGAGCCGATGGTACCAGAACATTAGGAAGACTTGGATTGTCATGGAGGTCCTACTTTGACCGATGTCTCTGCTCAACTATTGCTGAATGGTAACACCGAACACAAAGATTAGTTCCAGAATGACACACCAGCTTGGGGTCAAACCGGCAGGAAGATTTCAACTTTATTTACTCTATACCACCTCAGCTCCCAAAGGACCCAAAGCACTGCCTCCTTTTTTGTTTTGTCTCCTTTCTTATTCTGTCAGGGTTCGTAGTCTCACCTCTCACCCTCATCTTCTATCTGGTGGCTTTAGAATTTGGGGGTAGAAAATCTCCCCACACCTCTGCTCAGCATTAACATTAGCCCCAGATTTCCCATGGGGCAAGATCCCTACTTTGTAGCAGGAAAGTCCACATCTTTGAGCTGTGAATTTTTTTTTTTTTTGCCCCTGAGAAAAGTCACTAAGAACTCAAACTCCAGTTTATCTTTCCTCACAATGATGTAGTTGCTTTGCTACCTGCTATTGTTTTCTTCTCTTCTAGTAGGAGGTAGTTTCTGTAAAACTTGGAGCATTATTCTGCCCTCTAGTGGTTCTGTGTGGCCCTTCACTTAGGATGGGCATTTATTCACAAGGCATCCCAGCATGCATCTGGCACATGCCCATCAGTTATCCAAGTCCTCATCCATCATTATGGATGTGCTACTTGTATGTGCCACTCTGGGAATGCAAGCAAGATGGATTGCAATATTGACTCCAAAGAGCTAAAGGTAAAATTTTAAGGTATAAAGAAACTTTACAACAGAATTTCAACTGTCTACAACATCACTGCTGTCGTCCTACACTGAACGTATTAGTCCTCCTCCAACATACATCTACCAATAAAGTAACTCTTATTTCTGAATTCCATTCTTCCAGTCGATGGAATTTTCGCTTTTGTTGGGCTTCAGACTCAGGAATTCAGTGAGCCTCTTTTCTCCTCACTTCATTTGTTAATTCACAAATTAAACACATCACATGTGTTTCCTTCATTTCAGTTATCACATTCACAATGACTTTCTTTCTCTCCACTTAATTCCTGGTCATTTGTAATAAGGTTCTTTCTATTCTAGTTCAGTTTAATATGAATTATGAAACAGATTAATCCCTGTGTAGAACTTGACCACAGTACTACAACTCTTTTCTAGTATTTATTGACTTCTCATCCTGTTTTCTCCTACCATGCTAACTACTTAAATACTTTATTTTGCATAAAGGCAAAGCTCATTTTTTAACACTTACTCGGTGATTTGCATATATTGGTCTATGAACTGGCTATGTTTTCAGGTTACTGTTATCACTATTTTTAAACTTTTGATTCAGATGAGTGGATTTCATTTTGGCAGATTTGTACATGCACATAATACACTTTGATCATTTTCACAACCCACCTCCTAGTACTTTTGCATTTTGGAGAGTGTTTCTTTTGTTTGTTTGTTTGTTTTGGTTTTTCTCTGGTACCAGGAATGGAACTCACAACCTTGCGCTTGCCCCGCAGGCACTGTGCCACTGAGCTAAATCCCCAGCCCCTGGAGAATGTTTCAATGTGCATATTTTGCTCATATTCTTTTCCCTATAACCCCTCTCCCCTTCCCCTCCATTTTATTCCCGTCCTCTTGTTTAATCATAGCCTCCCTCCTACTTTCTTGTCATCTGTTTTTTAGATTCCACGTATTAGGGAGAACATGCAATGGCTGTCTTTTTGAGTCTGGCTTATTTGGCTCAACACAATGGTCTCCAAGTCCATCCATTTTCTTGCAAATGTTAGAATTTTGTTCTTCTTTGTGGCTACCTGTGCATATATGGCACTTTGTCTTTATCCATTCATTTGTTGATAGGCTGGCTCTGTATTGGCTATTGTTATCTCTCTTTTCACAAATTTACAAATTAGGAAATCTTACCTAGGAGTCTTTTTTTTTTAATGACCGGGTCTTGCTAAGTAGTGCAGTCTGGCTTTGAACTTGCTTATGTACCCCAGGCTGGCCTTGATCCTCCTGCTTCAGCCTGCTGAGTGCTAGGATTGCAGGCATGTGCCATGCCTGGCAGTGTTACCTAGGAGTCTTAACCTGCTAAAGGTCACATAATCCAAGAAGTGACAAAGTGAAGTCTCAAACCCATGTCTACGTGATCCTAATGCCCAACATTCATTGTAATACTATCAAGGATTGCTTCACTTTTGCAGTGCTCTATACATTATGAACCTTGGATATTGTCAAAGGTATGTCTGAATTTAGTTTCATCCTTCCGGATATAGTTGGAATTTTTAATTTAATTTAATTTAATTTTTTACTGGTACATTGGCTCTGTTTATTTACTTTTTAAAGAAAAGTATTTTTATTGGTGCATTTTATTTTTTTATTTTATTTTAAAAAGAGTAATAAATGAGAAACAAACAAACAGAGAAATAGAACAGTAGCACATACCAGTATCACAAACATAAACAAATCAAAGCAAGAACATTCAGTGTGATACAGAGTCTCAAAACAAAATAAAACAAATCAACCATGATTGGTGCATTTTAGGTGTATATAATGATTACATTCATCATGGGGATTTTGTACCGTACATTATATAACTTGATTCTTATTTTTTTCCCTTTCCTCTACTCTCCCTTCAACCCATCTTCCCATCCTTATTTACAAAAGCTTTGTTTCCATTTTTTCCTTCTTTTCTCTTTTTTTAACTTTTCACTTCCTTCCTTTCCCTTTCCCCATCCCTTGTTTCCCTGCCCATTTGACATTTTCTTCCTATTTCACAATAGCTATCACACATTTTGGTCCTTATTTGCACTTTTGGTTTCTCACACCAGAGAAGCAATGCAGTTTTTACACATGTGTATCCCATTTATTTTGCTTAAGAGTATGGCCTCAAGGTGCATCCGTTTACCTAGAAATGTCTCAAGCATATCCTTCTTTATGGCAGAGTAGTACTCCATTATATAGAAACACCACATCTTCTTTATCCATTCACCAGTAAATGGGCATTTGGGCTATATCCAAGATTTACCTATACAAACTGTACCACTATAAACACAGGTGTGCATATATCGCTTTGGTATGATGCTTTTAACTGTTTGGGAAGACACCAAGAAGGGAAATAGCTGGGTCAAACAGAACCTCTAGTCATAGATTTTTGAGGAATCTCCACACTGATTACCATAGTGGATGCACCAGTCTGCACTCCCACCAACAGTGGAGAAGGGTTCTTTTTTCCCCACGGCCTCACCAGCATTTGTTATTGGTCGATTTCTTGGTAATAGCTGTTTTTTCTGGGGTAAGATGAAATATCAGCATTTGGTTTAATTTATATTTCTCAAATGACCAATGATATTGAACATTTTTTCATATGCTTTTTTGCCATTTCTATTTCTTCATCAGAGAAGTGTTAATTCATTTCAGATGCCCGTTTTTGGATGGGGTCTTTACATTTGATGAGTCTGATTTTTTTGAGTTCTTTATATATTCCAGTTAGTCCTTTGTCTGAGGAACAACTGGCAAAAATGGTTGGATTTTTTTCCAAAGGCATATAACTCGGTTAAATTCAGACTTAAAATTGCTTTCCTTTGCAACAGCCAGTGGCTGAAATCATTGTTCAGTTCTTTTAGCTTTAGATATTGCTAACTGAAGTATCACTTCCACATGAACAACTCAGACATCACCCAGAGTTTTTGGGCAGTTTATATGTACATATGGGCTTGCTGGTCCTTCATGGGTTTTTGTTTAACTGGAGCCCGATTACCAACAAAATGTTACCAGTATAAATACAGAAAAGGGGGGCTGGGATATAGCTCAGTGGCACACCACCTGCTTGGCAAGTTTGAGGTCCTGAGTTCGATTCCCGGTAGCTAGAAAGAAAGACAGACAGAAGGAAAGAAAGGTTACTTTTCACCCAGATGTAGATATCCTGGTAACTTCTGCCTGCTCTTGGCTACTTTGCTATGCCTTTAAACTTTTTAATCCTATGTTTTTGCTTGCTATTTTTGGAGGATGTGCCCTATAAGAGTCGCCATGCCACTGCCACAATTATTTTATTTTTTTTTATGGACGCTTAATAATCAGCAGACCCTTATGGTCTGATTCTTTTCTATACGTGGTACTTCTAAATAATCTAGATTCTTTTTTGGCTGGATCACCTTCTTCAGTACGAATCTGAAGTTTTGATAGACCATGAAACTAATGCTAGAATTTATGAATGAATTACTGAAACATATTGTGCAGCGGATCCACAGCCTGTATCTGGCGGTATTAGAAAATGTGCCTATTTCAGTCTTGACTGGTTGCTAATTAGTTCCTCTGCCTGGTTGTGATCTCAGGACTTTGTCGCTATTTTAAATTAGCTTTCTATTTTCTGGCCCTCATGATTTCATTTCATTTTAGTTTGCTCTCTCAGTTTGCTGGGAGCAGGCTATTCAGTAATTTCCTAAAAAAAAAGTGAATAGAAGTAAAAGTTTTGGATTGTAACATAAATAAAATGCCTTTTTCTTTACATTTTATTAATTGTTGGGTTAAGAATCTATGTTGAAAACTATTTTCTATCAAAATTTTATAGATATTTATTGATATATATATATATATTTTTTTTTTTTTTTTTGTACCATGAATCAAACTCAAGACCTTGTGCTTACCAGGCAGTTACTTGTGCTGCTGAGCTATATCCCCTGCTGCAATTATTTTTTAAAAATTCAGTGTGAGAACTCTAATCTCATTCAGCTTTCTAATTTATTTATTGCTTTTCACTTATAGTTTAAAAACAGGACATTTTTCTTTATCTAAGGTAAATTTAACCCCCAGGATTTTGAAATTTTATTAAGTGATGCCTTCATTTTAGTTGCTCATGAGTTTCAATTGTGTTTATCAAACACAGAGCTGCGTTTTAAAATCTGGAGGCTCGTGTTTTCCATTTACGGTATTGTTTGTGGTAGTATCATTTTTGTGATATTTCTTCTTTGACAGCCTTAAAGATTCTTTTCCTGTTCCCTTTTTCTGCAGTTCCCTTGGACAGCTATTGGATCTTCTGTGTTGGTGCTTTAAACCACCTATGATTCTTTTCATGTTTTCTGTTGCTCATCTTCTTGTTCTCTTTTCTAGGGTGCTGTATTTACTTCTTTCTTGACCCTTATTTTAAACTCTCTGTGTATTGGGGTCAGAGATTGAACACAAGGCCTCAGGCATGCTAGGCAAGTGCTCTTTTAAAAAGATAATTTGTTTTTCTTTTAAACGTAATTTATTTTGACTCTCTGAAAAGTTTCCATATATTTTCACTGAAATGTATTTATTCTCTAATTCATTTTGTGATATTAAGAATGAAATATTTCTTATATTTCTGAGGCTAACAATAAAGTGTTTATATGATTGCTATTTGAAATGTTTTTCTTTCCTTGTTATGTCTACTTGCCTCAGTTTCTTTTATTTCCTACTTTTTAATTCTCTTTCTCTCTCTCACTCACTCTCTCTTTTGCTAGAAATTCCATCCATACTCTGATGATCCCTGTGATCCCTGACTGCGTGTGTGTTCATTTCTAAGGGTGAAGTAGTAAAACCTTGCTGGGTACCTAGGAACAGGGCTGGTCCTTACTTACCAGCAGTTTTCATGTGAAAAGACAAGGCAGGGCACCTGGCATTTGGTGAGGGCCACTCAAAGGTCAGTATGGGGAAACACAAAATCACAAGATGGCAGTACTTTGGCACAGGCTGTGGGATGAAGCAGTTCTGGGAGCAGCGGGTTCTGTGTCAACAGAACCCCAGCCAGGTGCATTTCCTGATACCCTAATATAAGTAAATTCTCTACCAAGGTCAATGCTGGTGAGTGCGGATAACTTATATAACCAAGGTCATTACTGGCGCATGATGCCTCTGTGTACTTTGGTATAAATGTAGACTAATCAGTGAGGATTGCTGAGAGAGGGGAAGATGAAGGAGCCAAGGACTGCTGTTCTCATGGGCAGCTCAGGGCCTAAGGACTATTGTGTGTGTATACCACCAGAAAGCACAGGACCAGCTAAGCAGATGGACTAGGGTTCAGGGGCTGAATGAAAGCTGTTAGATCTTTCCATGTCTCTCTGCGTCTCTTTTTAAGCCACTTGACTCTCAAGCGAATCTCCCCAGCCTGGGCCAGGTCAGTCACTTGTGGAAGTCTCTTTTTCTGGAAAACTCAGTTTCTTCAAATAAGAACGTTTAATTATGCTGTGGTTGGGTAGCTGACTACTTGTTCTACGCCAAAGCAGGTATAGAGGTGATAAGAGACAAGTTTTTGTGGCTTTCTGGCATCTCTGCACATCTGGTGTCAACTTTTCTTTTGGACTCTGTTGTCGAGAATGTTTGTATAGCAGTCAACCCTAGATGACGGAGACAAGGTTTGTTTCCTATCCAGGATAATAAAACTAACGTCTCCCTCTGGAGCAAAGGTTGATTGGGTTGGTAGTAGAATAGAATTTTCTAAGCTCTTGGACCATCAGCTGTGACTCAAACCTGTTACCTATGCAACAGGCAGCAGCCACTCAGCATCACTTTGGGGGACCTTGGGATGGAGGACTGAGGGAAACTTACAGATACTCGAAGCTCGTACTGCTGCTGCACTGAGCGCATCACAGTGTTTTGTCTCTGATCCAGTGGACAAACATTCTTTGCCCACCTGTCTTCTGGTGGCATCTATGGAACTGCAGCCTGGCAAAGTCTCATATTATTGATATTTCCGGACAAGAAGAACTGGGTCACTGACTATTTTAGATGATGCATCTCATGCATTCGCTTTGTTTTCCACCCTGTGTCTCATCTTCCCTCTTAACGTGCTGTGCAATCCCAATTTACTTTCTCTGAATCATCTCTGGAGAGCAGATTGCCTGCTGCTGATGTCTTCCCCATTATTCAGGTGGCCTGTGAAGCGTGGGGATAAAGAATTTCTGTTCAGTCATAAATTACTCCCCTAGAGCATTATTTTATGGCTTAAATCTCATCTACAGACTCTCTCTGGTAGTGATTTTTGAGAAATAAAATGGAACGGGGAATATAATAACATTTCATGGAACATCAAATACAGTTTCAGTGTTCAAATACAGACAAGCAATAATTTTAGATCTAGGAGCTATCAGTTAATAAGTTTAACATCAGCCCTTTTCTTAACCCCATCATACAGACTCATAAAATGTGTTTGCGACAGAATACTCAATGTGCAGGTCCCGAGCACTCAAAAGCAAGGTGACAAATAGTAGAAGGTAAGAACAGATCATTCACGTCAAGGCCTCTGAAAACCTGCTGTTATATTAGATGTGAATACATCATTTGAAAACCAGAGCAGCTCTATTTACAGGTTTAAGTAGTTCTGTCTTATAGGTTATTGGCCTGTGGCCATTTATTGAAATCCAGGATCTTTATGTTTAGCATTACTCACACGTCAGGGTTATTATATTTAAAAATAAATGACATGGGATATCTCAGTGATCTCCAGAGAATTAAAAATATGATTATTTCCTTTTTTCTCATTGTCCTTGTTCCTGCTCCCTCTACCTCCCCAGATTCCAGCCCAAATCTCTGCTCAAACTCTCATTCACTATGGAAGAACACATTATGTTTGATTTTCCGGATCACTTGATTAAAAGCCTTGTTTTCTTAGAGATTTAGGATAGCAGCTTCACCCTTCAGTGAAATTTTCAATCTCTAACAAGATGTGTCTCTATTGAAGGAGTGGTTTACATTGTGTGAATATTCCCTCTGCACTTTGGTAAATATAATGATGTTTTATGTTCCTTTAAGAGTCTACTCTGCGAACTCTTCTTAGAACTTTTTTTCCAATTTATTCCTAAACTCAAAGTTCTTATCCCAATGTACAACACATTTAACGTCCTTAGATGTTTATTTTTTGTGTGATATTTTATCTCTGCATATTGTCTATTTAGTTCACGTCCTTCCTCTCTGCAAGGTAAGAATGCATTGGAGGGACAGGTGACAATATGTCAGGAGAGGACCAGAGTCTGGGATGGTGCTCTTTGTGCCAGGAACCCATTGTAGGTGGTGACAATTGTAACGGGGCTGGAGATGGGCCCAGGTGGCACCGGGCATAGACACACTGTGCTTCAACCTGTTTTTTTTTTCTCTTCTGATTCATCTGCTGAGTCCGCGTGCTGCTTTCTGTGGAGAACAAAGAATGTGTGAGTAAATGTCACATTCTCAGATACACTGAGGACCCGCTGGACACAGAAGGGTATAGGTCAGATGTTTGGGTATTTAATGATGTTATGTGATAACGTGCTTCCTCTGCTCTGGATGTTGACTTCATACAGGAGGCCTGTAATTCCTGCTCAATGTTAGAGAAAGAATCTTCATTCCAGGGGCTGGGGATTTAGCTCAGCGGCCAAAGCGCCTGCCTGGCAAGCGCAAGGTCGTGAGTTTGGTTCCCGGTACCGGAGAAAAACCAAAAAAAAAAAAAAGAAAAAAAAAAAATCTTCATTCCAGTGTGATCGCTCACAAAAGCAAAACAGTATTTCTCCCCTTTTGATAGTCCCTTCTCTTGTTTACTAACATCCCAAATCAGCTCCTGTTTGATTGTTTATAGAAACTTAATCCTGAACATTATAATACACATTGATTTACTTTTTCATCTGACTTCCTCTGCTTAAAAGTGCAGCACTGAAATAAAATATGTTTTAATATGTCTATCTCATTGATAGTTTCGTACATCCCCTGACTCTTGGAATTTTTAATACCATTTACATTTCCTTTGTCTTTCCCAGTTATAAAAGGCTCAAATGTTTTCTGGAAGAATTGTCTGTTTCATTCTAAAAAACAAGGAAGCAGACATTTTCTCCTAGTGATTGTACAATTGTAGCTCGACCATTTTTTACCTCCCTCTCCACCATAATTTATTCTTACCCTGATTCTTTTTTCCAAGAAATCATAATTGATCAGAGAATCTGGATGAAGATTTTATAATCAGGGTTTTTCTTTTTTAAAAATGAATGATCAGAACCCACATTCTACAAACTTTCTCTTGAATAAACTTTTGAACAATAAAATTTGAGGCGTTTGGAATACATTGGTGCCCTCTAGTGACAAAGCACCAAAAGCAAAGATGCTGAACAAATTAAAAAAAAAAAAAATTATAAAAGAGACTAAGAAAAGAGAAAGCAAGAAAATTAATTTATAATAGTACAGCAGGGCTTCAGTGTGAATATATAAGAAGACTTCCACTTGTAGCGGTACAGCCATATAAATTTAGATTGGAAACAACACATACAGTTGAGCAGATGAACCTCCAGTGTCCTCTGATTTAGAAATGGGTGAACATGTCTTGTGTTCTGTTTGCTGAAGTGCATGCCTCTGGAGGTTCCTCCTTCATGGCCACCTTTCTGATGGGCACAAACACATCATAGGAGCCAGCGTCCAGCCTAAGTTCGAGTCCCTTCCTTCCTTTCTCTGCTCTTTTTGCTCAGAGAGGACATGGCTGTGCAGTGCTGTGGATAAACTGCTGGCACATGGAGGTCTGTTTGGTGCTGCCTGACTCCAGAATCAAGAAGCCCTCTTTCTTCTTTTGAGAGACGCTGTACCGGCCAGAGACATCGCCTTTGGCGTAACTCTCAACACCACAGGAGAAATGGATCAGCGGTGGTTCCAGACCGTCTTGTTGATACCAGCACATTCTTTCATGCTCCACATCCTGTGAGCATTCCAGGCAAATTTTCTCTCTTGTCCTTTGGGCTGGGTATCTTGGGGGTAATTTTGTGTCCACAGTGCCTGTGAGTAAAGCATAGAGGAGGGAGAACAGGGGTTGTTAGAAGCCTTGTAAGGGAAAGATCGTGTACTCCAGGTCTAGAAATACCAGGACAGAGTTTGCCACCAACCTTCAAACATGATCAACTTTCAGAACTCACCCACTCCCAGGAAACAAAACACCAAGCCACAGAGATGCCTGACTCCCACGGCTGTTTTGAAGAACACGCTGGTCTTTTCCGGCCGCCGATTGACTGTGATATCAGTGTTGCTGACCATGTGCAGGAGCCTCACCATCTTCTAGATTTCAGTCTGGTGGCACTAGAGAGTAAAGGGAGATCATGGGAGCACTGTGTGAGCGAGTGTGTAAGCGTGTGGGCACGTTTGTGTGCCTGGGGGTAACGCTGTATATGTCCTTATAGACTCAGTGCATTAAAAACATTTATTTTTAGATATTTCTCTTGTAACGGTTGCCACTTGCTTTCACAGAAATAGCTACACCTAGAGAAAGCCAATGGGCAGTGTGCTAATTCCTTTTCTTTTTTTTTTTTTTTTTGGTTTTTCTCCAGTACCGGGAACCGAACTCATGACCTTGTGCTTGCCAGGCAGGCACTTTGCCGCCGAGCTAAATCCCCAGCCCCCCCCCCTTTTTTTTTTTTTTGCTAACTCCTTTTACAGAACACCTTTCTTTCCCCTGATGCACTGGTCATGGTAATAGCAAAGGTGCAAATGCTCACATGTGCAGGTTCCTCTGCACCAACAGTGAGGTCCTGCACATGGTCAGTACCAGGTGCAAGCAATAAAAGGTGCATTATGGGAAAATTAAAAAGAATAATCAGACCCACTTAAATGGTTCTGCTTTTGTCATCATACGCTAGGAATTCTAAACTCCTTTCATGAAATATTCAGTTTTTTGTGACTGATTTTGCTTCCCATAATGCCAAACCCATAGAAGCAGAGCATAGATGAGGAGGGGCGTCTGGAGAAATGAGGGGTTATCGTTGGTAGGAAGCTTCAGGCAGGCAAATTCTACAGAGCTGCTGCACAACATGGTACCGACAGTTAACAATAAAGTATACTTAAAGTTTTGTTACACTAATTTGCTAATTTTTATCATGAGCTGAACAGCCTCCTCACAATAAAAAGGAGAATATTTTAAATTGGCGATTTTGGAGCATATTGTGGATCAGAAAAACTGGGTCAAATACAGATGTCTTCATGATGCTTCTATTTTCCAATAGAGTTTTTCTTGTAGTTATTGTTCTTATATCAACCATTAACATTTCCTAATGGTGTGTGTGTGTGTGTGTGTGTGTGTGTGTGTGTGTGTGTATGTCCTAATGTCCATATTTCCTAGTGGTACATATGCATATGAAACTTTTACTATCTAAACCATGAATCAGTCATGGGCATGTTATGGCTTTTATACTTTCTTTTTTTTTTATTTTAGAAATAAAAGGAGGAAAATATTAACAGACCGACAACATTTTACAAAATAGCATAGGATCAGTACAGACATTACAGAGTTACAAACAGAGTGGTAGGGAATTAACAATGCTTATTGTATTACATATTGATATCTTCAATGTAGTTTCTCATGAAAACACATATAGACATACAAAGCTAATCAACCAATGCCTCACTGACAGTTTCTTTCAGCAAGGAAATACAGGACAGTAGAACACCCGTGTTAACTATCCTGCATATACATATATACAAACTTTCTCCTTCTCTCCCTTCTCTTTTCCCATATCCCAGTTATCCTTTACCTAGGAGTGCTTTCCTATCAATTCTCAATGCCTATCATATCTCCTAGATTAAATTAACTCTTTCAGGCTTTACACTACAGAAACAATGCAGTGCTTGCACATGTATGTTTGATTTATTTGGCTTATGAGTATGGTCTCTAGTGGCTTTTATACTTTCTGTAATCATATAATATAGTCACGGCTCAGCTTCAGCTGCTTAATTTTTACATCGCTGACATCATATCTAATCTGGAATCTGGCAGATGCAACCCCGTCATGCGTCAAGCTGCTCACACAGCCACACAAGACAAAAACCTTCTGATCTTCAGCTTCGTGGACTATTTGTTTGCACAAAGGTTTTTGCCTCAATAAATTGTTCTTATCCCTATTAGAATGGGTTTTCTTTTTGAGTTGTTTCACAAGATATAAGATCTGAAGACTACTGCTATTGATGAAATCTTTACGCTCACAGTGTAGTCTGACATGATTCTGTTATGATTAATCAACAACTATGAGCAAAATGGTTGTCTGGCACACATAGGTAAATGAAAGGGGGCCCTGTGGTCCATCTCTTCAGGAGGCTGTGTGAGGGATGCTGGGCTCATTCATCCCTGTTCTGCTAAAGGCCGGGGAGCTGATGATACACTATGGAGAAAACAAACAAGGAGTAAGAGAAAGAGGGCAGTGATTGCGCAGAAGCAGGTGATGTCTTTCGAAGTGGCTAGAGATGGACTCATACTGACTGGGGCCCTAGGAGCTTTAATGTCTCCAGTGTGGGAGATGGGAAAGACTTCTGCATGCTTCTCCTCTGTGGGAACAGTCTCTTCATCTGGCAAGAGCAGGGCTCAGGAAGGCAGCCACCTCTCCCTGTGACACAGAGAGGAAGTGACTTGCAGGGTTGCGGGCTAACTGCTAACACTGAGAGGGGCTGGGCATCTGGAGGGTGGGGAAATGCTCAGGCTAATCTCGAAAGGCACACATCTCTTGATTGAAAACTAGCTATAGCTGCAGTCCTGACTCTTGTCTGGACCCACACATGGAGATCATAGCACATGGTTCCATCTTCCAATCAATTTCTCTTCTGACCTTGAAACCTAATAAGAATCCTGGTGACACCATGATCACATAGCTGATAAAAAAAAGAACTCAAGATGGTTGAGTTCTGCTGATGTATATCCAACAGAGAAAGGCTTAATGTAAGCAAATTCAAGAACTGGATACCCAAGAACAGCAGCACATTGCTGGATACAATGCAGGCAGCCATGGTAGCTGAAAGAAAGAAAGGGAAAGTTCATGTTGGGGAGGAGGGCAGGTAAACAACCACCGCATCATGGGGGTGTGGAGAGACTTGCACACTCACAGAAATATCACACTAACTAGTTAAAGAATGATAGAAAAAGGCTTTAAACTTGAGAGCGGTGTGTGGGTAGGGACAGGTAGCCAGTGGCAGACAGGTTGACTGTGTGTGTGTGTGTTTAGAGGAATCCACGTGAAAGGTCACGTTTGCTGGACCACAGTGATATCAGCGTGGTGAGAAAAACTAATAAAATTTGCAAGAAAACTAATTCTTAGGAAAAGTCAGGACATGCGATGGATCTGGAATAGAAGGATGTCGAGGGATGCTGAAAATCACTCCTGCATCTCGGGCTCACACATTTTGGTGATTAGCAGGATCATCTGCTGACATGAGGGAAAACATTGGACTGAAAGTCATCTCAGAACATGGTGCTTCCCCTAAGCGACCAAGCATCCAAGAATAGGATCTGGAAACATTTTGAGAGTAGATCACAAATGAAACGTTTAGTTTGAGCAATCGCTCAGTTGGATTTAAGGATTTCAGCTTGAAAGGGAGGCCGCATTGCTCAGAATCCTCAAAGCTGGGGGAGGGAGGGGGATTCAGTGGTCACTTGTGGCTGGGGTGATTTCCCTTCTGATCGAGGTGGGACCTCCAGAGGCAGGCGTCTTTTCACTCTTGTGGCTGGTCTTTTTGTGCTAAGAGCAGCTGGCTGTGCAGTGCTGTGCATATACTGATGGCAGAGGTACACAGAGGTCTGGCTGGGGTTGGCCTTCTCCACCGTCAGGAGAAAACTCTTCTTCTCTTTTCGAGAGATGCTGTATCCATCAGAAACATCTCCTTTTTCAGTTATATCAATATTAAGTGAGTAGCAGATCAGCTTCAGGCCCAGCCCTGGTCTTGTCGATACCAGTACATGGAGTCATGGCTTATATTCTGAGAACAAGTCACTGTCATGCTCTTTCCCACCTTGGGGATGAGGTGTCTGGGTGTCTGTGTCACCTGGGCTCCCGTGGGTCCCTTCAAGGAGTCAGAGTGAGAGGCAAGCAGTCAAGGAGCACCTGATGTTGAATCTTCAGGGAAGGACTTAAGTGAAGGCCTGCAAGATAAAGCCATAGGTCGCATACGTGTTCTGGGACTCACCTGTTCCCAGGAGACAAAGGACCACACATTGAGGAGCCAGGAGCCCGTGGCAACATCAGACAGAGGTCTGCCAGCCCTGGAGGCTCCAGTTATCTCTGCGATGTCTGCCTGTTCAGCCTCTTGGCCTTTACAGATATTCCCACGAGAGAAGCCACTCCCATTTCCTCCAGGGGCTGAAGTGTATAGCGGCAACAGTGCCATCGCAGGGTGGAGACATTTGTGCTCAGCGTCATTTCCCTTAATTTTCTTGAGGCTGATTGTCTTTATGTATGTGCCAGTTTTCTTATTAATACCCTTTTGTAAAAATTGTCAAACATTTATACATTTTGGATCCTTATAGTACCAATTGGCATACTATATTTATCACTTCCAAATGTGAGAACATGAAGCTTATGTTATTATCAAAGCTGTACTTTCCTATTTTTAGGAATCATTTCTTCTCCTTTGAAAAAATACTTCTGAGAATCTTCCTAACTGTGTTTATCTTCTGCTACATTTTTAGTTGCTACCTTTTGAAAGAGTCTAAAGTGTAAAAATTCAGTGAGATTCTCATCATGGATTGTTTTACCACTGTATATCTGACTGAAAAGTCCTGGCACACAACGACTTTGCTCTTCATAGGATCAGAGCTACCTGTGACCGCTTTCCTGAAGACAGCGTCTGTGGGACTCTCGTCTCTGTGCTTCTCCAGAGGAGGATGGCTTCCTTCTTGAGCGCCTTTGAGCTGGTTTTATTTTTGGATTTATTTTTTATACTGAAGGTATAGTTTACATTAAGGTATAACTTTTTTTTTTAAATTAGGGTACAGGATAGTGTATATTAAGGCATTAAATTTTATATATTTCATAGGGTACAGTGTGCTGTTCTGAGATATGTATACTTTACATTTTTGTTATGATCTCTGGGAACCATGGTGTTCTTGGGTGAGGAGGGAGGGGAGGAGACTTTCTCATCCCTTTTGTCTCTTTCTACCCATTGCTAGAGCCTCCCTGAGCCTTTTGGTATTTTGCCAAATTATTCTCATCTCCAGGCAGAAAGTGGGCCCTCATCCTAGTTTCCAGGGCTGCTCTCAGCTCAGTGTGGATTTTATCCATACTTCCTGTCAGCGTGGGAAGCAAAGCTCCTTGAGTGTCATGTGGGCGGCATCCACTGTTATCTTAAGAGAAATGTTTTCTCTTTTCACATTTGTGCAAAGTGTGGGAATCCTCTGGCAAGAGTGTGGGGATCCAGCTTGGCTCTACTTCAGCCAAGGTGTCTACATCATTCTGTAAACTCCTCTATATCCTAGCTTTGGGTCTGGAGGTCTTCAAAGAAGGAAAGTAGTTATCAATCTATAAAGCCCACCGAAGTAAATAATCTCCTATGACTTAGTAAATTTTACTGCCTTAAATTTCAAATTCAAAAATCTTGCACAATTTACCCACACCCACAAAGCTAAGCACATTTCCTTTTTCTTTGTTTTGTTTTGTTTTGTTTTGTTTTTCTCCCGTAACAGGAATCGAACTCATGACCTTGTGCTTACCAGGCAGGAGCTGTGCCACTGAGCTAAATCCCCAGCCCCTGCTAACCCCCTTTTTCTAATGGACATTGCATTCTCCCACATCCCACAGTTCTTCCAAGGTGGTAGGGTCGATAATTACGCTTCAGAGTATCATCCCGTTTCCCAAGCAGTTTTCATATTCTGTTAGTACAAGTTTAGGAGGTAGCCCATTCTGTCTTCCTGTCCCTTCACCGGCTCATTCATTCTCCCCAGAAATATGGCTCCTCTCCACCCTATCCTTTTGACCACGAGGCTCTTTCGGGCTCTTCTTTCCTTCTCTTCATCAATCAAGACACTAAGATGGATGCTGTTAATTTGAGTCCCGGTGTGCTCATTTTAGGGGCTGGCTCATTACTTCCCAACCTCCTTCCTAACGCCTTCTTTCTGACCTCTTCTACCCAAGCCCAACACATGCAGGGGTTTGGGGGCCTCACTCTAGGTCGCTGAGGCAGGGCAGATTCCTGTGTCCCTCACAACGGGACTGGGAAGAAGAGTCCTACAGATGGAGGGAGCTCGGAACATTTCCCTTGACCTTGACATTTCACATTCTCTGCTGCTCCGTCCCTTCCCCTCTGCTCCTGTTCTCCCCCACACGCCCCTCCAGGTACACTTGGTAACCCTGTAGCATCTCTCATCCGGCCATCTTTGCAACGGTGTCCTGGCTATAGTTATACGGCATCTACCCATGAGGAACCATTTCTTAAAATCTAGACCAGGAAACATAGGCTTTAACCTTTGAACAAATATATATATCTATATAAAAATATATAAAAATATATATTATATAATATATAAAACGTATTTATATAATATATAAATATAATATATAATTATATAAATATTATATATAAATATATAAATATTACATATATAATTATATATATAATTTTTTTTCACACCATATTTCAAATCCCCTTTTGACCTATGCTCAGACCCTTTCAGTTTGAAGAATTCACTTTTCATTTTGACTCATCATTTATTATTCACCACTTAAAGACCCCAGTGAGACATATCAGTACGCTTTCTTTTCATTGGTAGTACAGTGTTCAACTTTAACAAACGCTCCCACACCATCGCTTGATTTGGTGTTTTTACTAAGGAATATGATACTGCCCCCTGGTGGAATATCACAGCAGTAGGTCAACCTAGTGCTAATCCCTGCACCCATGAGTGTACTTGAATACTGACAAATGGGACGTCAGGTTGCAGATGTAATTAGAGCTGCTACCGAGCTGACCGTGATATAGGGAGGATGGTCTGCTTACTCAGGTGGGCTCGATCTAATCACACAGGTTCTTAAAAGTGGAGAGGCTTCCCTAGATATGTTCAGAGACGTACGTGAATAGACAGAAGGGTCGGAGAGAAGGAATACTGCTGTCTGAAGTCGGAGGGTGCTTTCTTTCAGAAGATGGAGCCACAGGGAATGATAACAGGCTCCTTCATCCTTCAGAAAGGAGTACGTTCCTCCTGACACCTTTATTTGACCCAAGTGAGACCCGTGTTGGACTTCTGACCTGCAGAACCGTAGGTAATAAATTTGGCTTTCTGCTCCTTTCCTTGCTCTTCCTTTGTATTTCTTGTTTGTTTGTTTTTGTTTTTCTTCCGGTACCACGAATCGAACTCACGACCTTGCGCTTGCCAGGCAGGCACTTTGCTGCTGAGCTAAATCCCCAACCCCCTTCCTTTGTATTTCTATACCTTCTCTGACACAGTTTTGTTTTCCAAACCAGATATTCTTTAAAATGAGGGTCACATGTTTTCTGTTTAGGAAGGCAGATTCTAAAGCAGGTTTGAATTTGAATCCTTTATGGAAATCATTACTTCTAAGGGATTGGGCAACATGTGGTTCAATTTCTTTAATGGAAATTACTGTGTCAAGCTGCTCACACTGCCACGGCAAAGCACCACAAGTTGGCTGAAACACCAGAAATCATTTTGCTCACAGTTCTGGAGCTACAGGTCTGAGACAAGGTGTGATGGGATGGTTTCTTCTGAGGTCACCCTCCTTGGTTTGCCTAGGGCCATCTTCTCCCTGTGTCTTCATAAGGTCTTTCCTCTCTGTGTGTCAGTGTCCTAATCCATTTCATAAGCATTAGGGTGTCACTCACAGGACTTCATTTGAACTAGGATACCTCTGTGAAGAGGCTGTCTCCAAGTAAGTCACATTCTGGGGTACTGGAGATTAAGCCATGAGCATAGAAATTTAGCAGCAGGGTATGATTCAGCCTATAGCAATGGATGTATGAAAAGTACTTACTTTACAGGTTTCTTGCAACAATGAAATGAACCAAGGAATAAAGAGGTTAAAGCTTTACCATACACACAGCTGTCCAATACATTATCTCCACTGCTACTTTTGCCACAATGTTTTCTGAGTATAATTTCAGTACCAGTCTCTGTGTTACTCACAAATTATTTTATTGAATTTTCACCTCATTTCTGAGATGCATCTATTACTTCTTTTCACAGATTTGCAATCAGAACTTTGCTTAGTGGGGCTATCGTTTTCCTGAAGTTATGAAGTGGTCCTTTCTTTTTTGACTTTGAATTCTGTGCTCACATTCACTGCTTGTGACAATTCCAGCTTCTCTACTTTATGTGCTTATGTTTTTAGACATGGTGGTAAAAACCTGTCTTGAAAGCAGTTTGGCTTTTAACCTTTGCCTGAAAGAATTCTTTTCCAACCCATTGCAATTTTCACCTTCATAACAGACTTAGTACGCCCTCCTTTACTGCATTGTTTTCTGCCATATTTCCTGTGTCCCGTACTATCTCTCACCCTTCATTAGCCCTGGTCAGAGCTCCGGAGCTGCACTGCCTCTGCTGACAGGCTGACAGTGTGACTCCAATATTAACAGCAGGAGCAATCACAATAGTATCTGCTCCATTTCCTTCTGCTATCCTTCCCTTGTTTTGCTTTTACATAGTTAGAGAAATTGTTGTCAAACTGAACATACACTTGTATACAGGTTGCATCTCGAGTTGAAATAAATATTAGTTTCAGTGTTTTCACTTTGCAAGCACTCATCTGCTCTGACTGTATACATTTTGTTGACTGCACATGTTCTATTTTAATTATTTCTTTTCCTAAAGGGTTCCTACAGAAACTTCATGGGGTACCATCCTTCTGCAGACAGTGTGCTGGCTTCTCACGCAAAATGCCTTTCTTTTTGTGTGCTGCCATTGTGTGGGAGGGATGCCTGCTACTGAGAATGCCAGACAGGAAGGCCATTCACTACTCTGACATTCCCAGCAGAATGGATTCTAACTCTTGCTTCAGCAGGATACTTCTGGTACCTTCGTCACAGCCTGCTTGCTTTGGTCTCATAGGCAGAATGCTAATTACGGCCCTCAGTGACGTCTATCCAGCGAGCATTCTCACTCATTTAAGCACCAATAGAACCTAAGACTGTGATGATATTTTACTTCTGTGGTTATGTTACATTATTTGACAAAAAAGGAAATTATACAAGTAGGTGTAACCTAACCTAGCCCCATCATCCCACTAAAGCACAGAGCCTGTAGAAAAAAATGAGGTCAGGGGATGAGGAGCACTAGAGGGGTTTGGCTGGTGTGCATCTCTGGCTCTGAACATGGAGAAACTGCAAGAGCTGAGAGTCAGCCCTCAAGGACAGCCAAGAAGGAAAAGCGGTCTGCAGTCCAATGGTCCAAGCACCTAAATCCCACTAATAGCAATGGGCTAAAGTGAGGAGCTGATCTCCAGCTGAGAAGGCAGCCAGTTGACATCTTGGCTTCATCGTAAGAGGCCCGGAGAGAACACAGCCACACCTACCTGGACCTCTGACACAGAACTGCGAGATGACAAGTCGATGCTGTTTTAACCTTTGCATGACTCTAGGCCCACAAGTGGTCTGTGATATATTCACTCCCCTTCTCTCTCTCTATTCCTTCTGCTCAGGTCAGCACATCCAATGAAGTCCGGTGGGTTTATTTTCCCATCTACCATTGAGAGACTCCTCTGAGACTCTTCCAAGGATCTTTGCAAATGTGAGGGAACGTTTCTTCCCTCTACTTGATGATGAAGATTTGTATCTGAAAAGTGAGTGAAGTTCCTTGTAGGAAGTGTTCACACTTTGTTAATTCCTTGCAGCTTCGGGAGATTTCCATGAGTGGCAAAGACTTTTATTTAAACAGGAAAGTTGTCCTAGAAGGACTCAGATGGAGAAAGGGAGGTAAGGAAAAGCTAGAGCAGGACAGGGCTTTGGCGCAATCTAGTGAGGAAAGATTTCTTGGTTAGGGTGAGGCCTGTGAATGGCAGGGTCTCCCTCCTTGCTTTGCCCCTCTTTGTGCGGGGACACAAAACAGGATGTGGGCGTGCAGCACCGTGAATGACCGATGGTGCAGAGGTACCCAGATGTCTGGTTGGTACTGGTGAACACCAGGGTCAGGGGAAAATGCTGTGTGTCACTTCCAGAGACATGAGAGCCCTCAGGGGCAGCTCTTCTTTCAAGGCTGCCAGTACCAGGTCAGTAGTACATCAGCGGCAGTCCAGATCCTGGGTCTTTTCAATGCCAGTACATTGTCAAATAATTCATACTCTGGGGTCACTGCAGCATTACTTTTTGCCTGTCCTGGTTGCCCTGTGTCTTGGGAATTGTGTGAGTGTAGCATCCTTGATGCCTCCATTGGAAGGAGGAAAAGAAAGGTCAAATAAGGACAAAGCCTTGGGGAAGGGAGGCTGATGCTACAGTCACAGACAGGTGTCCTGCAGTGAGAGCCTGGAAAAGCAGTGAAAGGACTCCCTCACCTGGACCAGCACTCACCTGCCCTCAGGACACAGTTGGCCACACAGCACTGGAGCCTGGAGCTCATGGCAGCGCCAGATGCAGAAAGCCGCCTGCTACAGTGATACCTTGAGTTCCTGATACCAACTCTCCCATCTACTTTGTGGCCAGAGAGACCCATCCCTGCTTCCACAGGGCACTCAAGGCTTTGCAGCATGTGATCCTTTTATTTGTCTGGGGTAAATACCTGCTTCTATTGTTCCTGGGAAGAATCAGCGTGACAATTTTTTTTTTAACCTCTGTGAATTTTCTATTTTCCCTTACGTGGCATATCCTTTTTGATAGAACAGTTTGTCTCTTTTGAATTTTTACCAAACTATCACCATAAATTTACTAGAATGTCATGGGGCCTTGAGTATTTGCTCTGATCACTCCTCTTGGAACTCTTTTCTACCCTATTAGTCTGCCCAAGCATTAAATTCTACTTCAAAGATACTCCGATCTCTGCCCACTCGAACGTTATACTCAGGTCTGTGGATGGCATTCAGTCTTTGCATACTCTTTACACAAAGCCTGTGTCTTTTTAGTCTTGTCCTTCTATTCCTGGAGCTCCTGTGTGAATGATATAGTACTGCAGAAGTTCTAGAGCAGGCACATGGACACAAACTTGGGAAAAACCAGAAGGAGCCTAAATTGGGTCAGAGAAAACTTGGATCTGGTGCAGCAACTCCTCTTCCCAAAGGTTCGTAGATGGACCTGGGTAAAAAGTGCTGACACATCTGACTTTCTACTTGGGAAAGTTATTTGCTCTGGAGAAAACACATTTTAAGGAAATTGGGGGATGTTAGTCATCAGAGACATGCTTAGGATGAAATATGGATGCTGCGGCTTCCTATTGTTTGAACATTGTTTCTATAAACATGTTTTCTGAGTCTAGGTCAGCTGAGGATGTGGCTGTAATTTACCTTAGAGGTCTCTAGGGCCAGGGAGAAATCCTCTGTTCTTCCTGAGATACTGTACTCATCAGGGAAATCTTTAGCACTGTGTGTAACAAGTTACTGTGTTTCCCTGTAAATAAGACCTAACCGGAAAAAAGATGCCCGCTTCAATCAACCTACCTTTGTCTTACCTGCCATTATTATAGAATAGCCACTGAGCAAGAGAATAGTGAGATAGACTCTTCTGCATGATCACTGGCCCTCACCATAGTAATCAGCAGCTACAGTTGGTTCCAGGTAGGTTGTTCTGATTAGCTCTTATTTTTAGGGCAACACGATAGCAGTGAACTTCCTGGCGTCCTTGCCCCAGGTATTGGTCACACCATGATATTCCATCATGACCCACATCCTAAAACACTCTAGAAAAGCTTTTGTTCCTCCAACCTTCTCTCGACATGGAGATTCTGAAAAAGGATGTAGAAGTAACCACCAGAAAGTCTAGTATCTTCTTTTGACCATGACTTAAAAAGAAACACTTGTACTTGAGCCTTAAAAACCCCAGTATCTGATTTTTCCCTTGTGAGATTTCCTGATCTCACCAATACCCAAGAGGCACAAAGCTGTCCTCCAGAGAAGGCTGACTTCCATGGCAGGAGAGGTAACGAAGAGGCTTCCCTCTGGCTCTTCTTGTGCATGCATCGGTTCTGCTTTATATTCCTTCTGACAAGTCTGAGCTCTTCACTTGTGATGCTGTTAGCAACTGTCAAGGTCTCCAGGTTAGTGATTAACATGGAAGGCTCTGAGGGCAGAATTCCCAGACTTGAATACTGGTTTTGCAACGACTTTAGGCAAGTCGTTTAACTGTTTTGTAACAGGGTTTGTGTTTGGATTAAGTGAATTTGCATGAAGAGGCTACAGTAATAAATACCTGGTGCATAGTAATTAGTCTCTTGGACTTTCCTTTCTAGATGGGTAGCTAGTAGTACTGCACCTAGTACTGTCACTAATATTGAGAAGGGAGGTGGAGTGGAAAAATTCCTCGAGAAGTTCTGAAGGCCAAAGGGTAAAAAAGGCCAAAGAACCACAGAGGGCCTAGTTCTGACAGCTAGACCACAGCTGGGAAACACAAGAGTGTAAATAGAGATTCCTAGGGATCTCTGTTTACACTCTAGACTCTGGGGGCCCAAAAATAAGCTCTGTAGAAGACACAGCGCATACTCACCTCTAACAATTAAGCCATGCTGGGGACACATGCATCATAAATATCCTAAACAACTGCAAGTGACCCCAACTCAATTGAGATCTCGTTTACATTGCACTTTTGACTCCCATGATGGGCTTTGGGTGCCCTGATATTTCCTTGAAGATATGTATGGAGACAAACACTGTGCACCTACGACAGAAAGGAGGAGACTTGTCCCTGATTGAAGTGAATGGCTGCAACAGTTTCAAAGAGCTACTGTTTCCCTGCAAAAATGACATATGGGCTCTGACACCTGGCGTCTTGGCGGCCTTGAGCTCTTTCCACTGGCCCGTTCCCTCCCTGAGCAGCGGATCCTGCTCATACATCTATACTTCCACTTCTACTGCTGTGTGACTTGCTCGACTCGTTTTGTTCAGGGTAACAAGAACCTAGGACGGTCACAATCCCCAATGGCGGTGCTATCAACATCATCACTTATTACAGAGGCTTATATTTGTATGGGGTTTGTATCAGACAATTCACATACAGTTTCTCAGCTGAAACCTTTTAAAGCAATATATTACTGACTCTATTTTATAGACCAGTAAGCTATTTGTCAAAACTGGAAATTAACCAGCTTGATCATTTTCCAGAATCTGTGTACTTCCAGCTGTTAACCAAGAAGTTTTCTTTTTCTTTCTTTTTTTGTTTTTTCAGCTTTTGTGTTTGTACGTGTTTGTAGTAAATAGTGATTACATTCATTGTGGGGAGTTAGGGCCTATCTGTAACACAGCTCAGTTCTCTGTTCATCCTTTCCCTCCCCTCTCTCTCCCCCTCCCTCTATCCCTTGGTCCTTTTCCCATTTGCAAAAGATCGCTCTCCCTATTTCTTATTATAATAATGAATTTTTCAAAGATTCTCTACGTTTTCCTCTTTGTTGTTTCTTTTTTAACAGCCTGAAGCTCTTTCTCTCTGCAGAAATTATTTTTTATTCCAATTTATAAAATTAAAACCACATTTTAATGCTATTCTCTGACTTCTTGAAATTTAAAATATGCATTATTGCCAAGGGTTCTGCACTACTCTTTTTGTTTTCTGAAAAGCTTGGATAGTCTTATAAGTAGTTTCCCCATCCTCCTTCATTTAAATTCCTGGTGGTTGTCTTTTCTTAGAATATCTTCTTTCAACATCTGCCTTTATTCCATTTCAGGTTGTGTGCTTCACTTTTCTAGGGATCTCTAAACTGATCGCCTTCAACATTTAGCACGTCCTAAATTAGTCCAGGTAGTTCTGGGGAATGACACCTTCATGTAAGGACTTCTGTTTTAAAGTGTATATTTCATGCAGCTGAACATGTTTTTGTTCTAGCAATTTCTTTTCCTATTAGTTACTATCTTGCTTTCAACAGGGGGAATAGTTTTAGGGAATGCTTATTAGAATGCACACGCAGTTCAGTACAACCCTGCACCCCTTTTCCTTGCTGCGTTGTTGCTGGCAGGTGACGTGCATATGTTGTTATTTTGTGCGTTTCATAAGTTAGCTCACTTGAGCTTAGGGTATGAGATGGGGAAATGGATGTACTGTTCTGTTATTATAAAGAGAATGAATTCCAAATGGAAAATCCCTTTTCCAGCAGTTTTTTTTTTGTGTGTGTGTGTGTGTGTGCGTGTGTGTGTATGTGTCCCTCTTTGTTTTCTCCCAGGAACAAGGAGTGATGGTTCTCTGCCGCTTGGCAGAAGCTAATACTCCTCGATTAGTCCACTGAGGGCCAGGGACTTTTTTCTTCCCAAAGCCCAGCGATCCCAGGGATCGTTGTGGAGCCGCCTGCTGGAAGAGTGTGTCCCTGCACATTTATAAGTGAATATAGGAATGGGTCAATTAGCTTACACCAACTGCACCTGCCGTTATAAATAACATCAGCAAAGTTGAAATATTGTTATTCGTGTGCCAGCTGCTCAGTTTTTTCCACAGAGATTTTCTCTAATAGCTTCTATTTTAAGCTGCAAAGCAATGGGGCCTGCACTTAAGTAGGGAAGATGGATGAGGATGAGAGACTTAACATAAATTATTTGGGCATGAGTAGAGAAAGGTGGGGCACAAGTTAAAGTCTACAAGGACATATTTGAATCTTATTTTACCAAACAATCATACACTGAACGTCTTTCATGTGCATCAAGTATAGCACTAAAAACTGGGATACAGGTGTGAGCAGCAACAACAAAAGGAGACCTTTGTTCGCATGTGGCTTATAATTTTGTATTCCATGTGTCTTGCACAGACCTAAGCAGTCAAGCATCAGGAAGAAAAGGATGAATATTCCTGTTGCTCAAGATCAGCCTTGCCAATGGGAGCACTCTGACATGTTCCAAAAGCCTTATTATAAGTCAGTGTTGAAGTTTCTTTAAATTGTTGTGGGTACAAGGAGTAAGGAGGGAGGGGAAGAGGAAGATGGACAGGAAGAGGGAGAGGGAGAGGGAGGGTGAGGGGAAGAGGGAGGGGGAGAGGGAGGGGAAGAGGGCGGGGGAGGGGAGGGGAAGAGGGAGACAAAGAGGGCATGGGTCACGGATGTGGTGTGGTTTCAATAAAGAGTTCTAGGAAAAAACATAATTTTCTTGTTTTGGTTTTCTTCTTTGGTTTTCTAGACTTGGTAGAGGGACCAACTTATGCAACTCCAAGAGAACAACAATGTTTGTAGTATATTGAGTCTTATCTAAAGATTTGATAAAATCCCCATGAGAAACCAAGTAGAATGGTGCTTTTCTGCTAGAAAATTCCTTGACAAATCTCTTTCCTTTTCACCCTGGTTCTGTTTAGGCTTTATATCCTCTTTAGGGTTTGTTTTGCTAAATGGTATCTTCATAGAATGTGACTTACTGCATTAAAGCTTTAAGTTATTTGCAAAGAACCATGAAGATATTGTTTCTAAAAGTATACCCTATCGTGATGGTTATGTTTCCTTGTCTTTTCTTATTTACTACATTTGTTCTCTGTCTTTTAGTTTCCAAATAGTGTCTACTTCCTCCACACAAATCAGCTTATTTTTCCTACCATCTTTCTATCATCCCATTAACTTCTGCTTTTGCATTTTCCAGTTCCATCTTTCTGTACTTATTCTCTGTAGGGTGGAAGTCTGAAATGACATTCACAGGACTAAAACAAGCTGTTCCTTGAGATCTGCTCCTCTTGCAGGCTTCCAAGGAAGACCCATTGCTTTGTTTTCTACAGTGTATGGAGGTGTCTGCCCTGGTTGGCTCACAGCTTCTTCTTCCAAATTTAGAGGGCACCACTGCTGTATCTGCTGCCCTTGTCCCATTATTCCCCGATTCTAATTCCTCAGCCTGCATCTTGTAGAACTCTGGTGAGTATTTTGGCCCATCCAAATAATCCAAGAAAATCTCTGCGTTTCAAGATCCTTAACTTTATTTTTACACAGTCCTTCTAGCAATGTAAAATATCATATTCACAATTTCCAGGTATTAGGATATTAGAATATTTTGAGGCATCATTTTTGACCCTTTTGCAATGTGAAAATCTCCAAATAATTGCAGCCCCATTTTTGGGAGAAAGATATAGTGATGTCGTATCTTGGCTGGGAGACAAGAACTGATATGAATCTGGTTTACTTGTTTAGTCAATGAGTACTTTGGAGTAGCTGTTTTGTTCAAAGCTGAAACTAATACTAGAAATAGATAAATTAACCAGAGGCATCATCTTTGACCTCACTGACTATATTTTATATTGATCTTATTAGTCAAATTAATCAAATTAATCAAATGCGTGATATTCGACAATAAAAATTCAGAGTGGTATATGACATTTACCACAGTCAGACGTAATTATGTAATCTTAGAGCTTGTACCTCAAAGATGAAGGATCAGCTAGTTAGGGGGACAGGTAAATTGGAACAGGAAGAGTACTCTAGACAGTGGTAGCATATGTAAAGGCTCAGCAGAGAGGAAGAAGGTACATTGGAACTTCTGGGAGAACTGAGCAATTACAGAAAAACTTTGGATTGG
The DNA here is from genome assembly GCF_000276665.1 of Chinchilla lanigera. Taxonomy (NCBI): domain Eukaryota; kingdom Metazoa; phylum Chordata; class Mammalia; order Rodentia; family Chinchillidae; genus Chinchilla; species Chinchilla lanigera. The sequence continues at coordinate 1,050,769 of NW_004955494.1, forward strand.
GAGTGACTTCTGCAAGTGTTCCATAAGATGAGCAAGCATTTCTATTAAATTTTAATTTGATAAATGAGCAGTGTCTTAAGATACGAGTAGTGCATTGTGCTGAATATCACGTGGTCACAACCAAGCCTATGATTCTTCCCTTTCTCTGTCTCTGTCTCTGTCTCTGTCTCCTTCTCTCACTTGATTGGTTGTTGTATTATTGAGGTGATCCTCTCACAACAGCAAGAGGTTATGAACAAGATCTCTACTGAAGAAGAGGAGGAGAAAAAGGTGAAGGAATCCCTTGCTTCAAATGAGACTAGAGAGATGTAAAATGTGGGAAACTGTGCAAAATTTTGTAGAAAATCACCACCCAAATAAGGCCGTAGCAGTGTGAGTGATGAATCTATGACTCTACTGAATAACACTGCAATGTCACATTTCCACAAAATTCTCTAAAGGAGGCAAAAGCAAATGTCACTGGCTAGGTTCCTTATTAAAGTTGCAAGAAAAGAGAGATTCCAATGAGCAACGATTCCATTAGTGATAATGAAAGTTGTCCTACACAATAACCCTCCTCTCTCTTGACTCCCTCCCACCAGCCAAGAGATTTTCAAAGATAAGCGCAAGTTAATTTTGCTTATTTTTCTTTATATTTTGCATTTTCTTTGTTATTTTTGTATTATGTTACAGTATTGTAATCAGTTTTATGTGAATATTTTTGGCTTGTAGAACAAATCATCTGAATTTCCATTATTTCTTATAGGGAAATTTACTTTGATATACAAGTGCTTTGGATTACAAGCATATTTCCAGGAAAAATTATGTTCACAAAGCAAGGCTTTGCAGTATATAATTAGGGCATACATGTAGAAAAAGTGGGTTAAGTGTAGATGCTTTGCATATCTTTCTTTGCTGCAGTGAGCACACACCTATGCACTGCTGTAATGTACAAGGATCAGCTCAAGGAGGAGTTTAAGAATTTGTAGATTAGGGTTGGGGAAATAGCTCAGTGGCATAAGCGCTTGCTTGGCAAGTGCAAGGTCATGAGTTCAATCCCCGGTACCAAAAAAAAAAAAAAAAAAAATTGTAGATTAGGCCAGGTTGGTTAACAAACTCTTGTAATTTAATATTTGGACATAAAGAAGTTTTTCTGTGCACCTAGAATCAGTGTCCTTGATATCTAAAGCTGCAGAGAATGAACTGGATTGGAGCAAGAGTGTGACCTCAGGTATGAGGTCCATTTGGAAGATATTAGGATTATTCAAGCAGGAGACAATCATTACCTTAAGTTAGGATTAGATTTTCCTGTTGGAATTTGAGAGCATTTGATAAATAGATATTTACAAAATGTGATTATGAGTGAGATGAAGGAAAATGTCAAAGCGACAGTGAAGATATTCCAGGTTCTCTATCTGGAGAACTTGAGTGAATGATATTACCATTTAGGGATCCAGTTGCACAGGAAATGTGTGTGACAATATACCTTAGAGTGGGAGATTATCTCAGGTAGCTAAAGGGCCAAAATCAGGACCAGGATCGGGAAAATCCTTGTGACAAACTTGTTTGGAATTTGAGAAGGGAATATTCTGAAGAGCTGTAAAGCTGGAAGGGCAAGTAGAGGATATAAACAAGTGTAATTTAATCTTAGACTGTGATTTAATTTGAGCTGGCCGTAGACTGGGGAATGTTTGTTTGGCTACTGTACCCACTGGTGTGGCTCAAGTACACAAGGGGGATGTTGCCTTTTGGCCTTTGGAAGTTGGACACAAGCATGCAGCTCAGTTCAGACTGTATAGGAAAATCTCATGCTAGAGATTCTTGAAAGGATCTTCTTTTCTCCTATAAGAGAGGCCCTTTCCAAAGATGAGGTGGCCCCTTGTGAGGCTGGCGATGCCACTCTCTTGAGATCACCATGAAGCATGTACCTGTGCACTGCTGTGCAATATCGGGTACAGAGGTGCCCAGAGGGGCTTTGCAGGACTCACAGTTAGGAGGACCTTTGATGCTTGATGGGAAATATTTTTTGCATTAAGGTAAGTCTCTTGTTAACGATGTCTGAAGAAAGAGTCAAATCCAATCCTAACCCTGATCGTTATGGATACTTGTATAAAATTCTGGTGCGTATTCTGGGGACTCCTTTCCTGTCTTTTCATTTAAGGATCCTCATGTGTGGGTAACAACAGCTTCCACGGAACTCAGTAGATGAAGAGACACTGAGGAGAGACCTGGATGTTGCAGTGTCTGGAACATGGGTGACAGCCTGCCAAGCTCAGAACAAGGGTTTTCCAGATGTCACCCAGAGTCACCTGCTCTTGAGCGTCACAGGCTCACACAGGATATAGTCAGTTATAGCAAAATGAAGAGGTTAGCAAGTCCCCTCCCATAAAATAACACTCAGAAAATTCTAAGCAGAGTGAGATATTGTCCCTTTAAAAAAAAAAAAAAAAGGCAGAAATCTACTTATTTTCATGCCAAGAGCAATAATGCACACATGTCTTCATGGCTTCCTGTGGGCTGTAAACAGTTATTTGAATTTTATGCAAACATTTGTTTAATGCACATTTTAAAAGAACTCAAAATTACTATAATTTTAGTTAGCAAAAATAAGTTTGATATCATGCTATTTATGTATCTTAGTTGAAGGGCAACCTATTTCTGTTTTATTTATTCATTTATTTTAAATTGGCAAATAAAATTGGCTGTAAATATGGTACACAATGTGATGTGTTCTTTTGATATGTATATACATTGTGGAATGATTAAATCAAGCTAATTATCATATATATCACCTCACATACTTATCTCTTTTGTGTGTGTACATGACCTGGGAACATTTAAAGTCTACACTCTTAGCAATACATTGTTATTAATCCTAGCCATCACTCAGTACAATGTATTTCTAGAACATATTCTTTCTGTTCCACTGAAATTATGTACCCTATGCTAAGCATACCATTTTTCCCGATGTCACCACACTAACCCTGACCCTTGGTGACAGTCATTCTGCTATTTGTGTAATTTTGACTTTTTTAGATTATATGTGCCTCTGAAATCCTGCCATATGTATCTTTCTGTGGCTGGTTTATTTTACTTCGCAAAATGTCTTCTGGGTCATCCACTTTATTGCGAATGCCAGAATTTCCTGTTATGCACAATTTTTAAAATCCAGTCATCCTTGGATGGACATGTAGGTTAATTCGTATCCGTCCAGTTTTGAAAAGTGTTACTGGGAACAATGCAGCAATGAATATGGAAGGGCAGATGTCTCCTCCACAGGCTGATTTCATATCCTTTGGAGATATATGCAGAGGCGGAATTGCTACATATGGTCGTCCTATTTTTAATGTTTTGAGGAATCTCCATATTGTTTTCCATACTAATTTGCAGCACTAATTTACATTTCTCTAAGCAATATCCACAGCTTAATTTCTGTCCATATCCTTACCAACATTTGTTATCTTTGCTTTGCTTTGTTTTTTTTTTTTTTTTTTCTTTTCCATAGTTATTCTAACAGTTGCGAAGTGTTACCTATTGTGGCTCCAATTTGCCTGATGATCAGTGGCGAGGAACATTTTTTTTATTTGTATGCAGCCTTCTGAGAACTGTGTGTTCAAGTTTTGCATATTTGTTAAGTGGGTAGTTTTCTTGATACTGAGTTTTTGAGTTCTTTGTGCATTTCTTACATTAATTCGTTGTCAGACCTGTGGTTTTCAAATACTTTTTCCCATCCCAGAGCTTATCTCTTCACTGTGCTGATTGTTTATTCACTGTGCAGCTTTTCAGTTTGAGGAAGTCATATTGGTCTATCTGTGCTGTTAGTTCCTATATTTTTTAGGCAGTTTCCAAATTCTCCATCAAGACCAGTCTGAAAGAGCTTTTCCACTGTGTTTTGTGCTAGTAGTTTTATAGTATCAGATCTTATGTCCAAATTTTAATCCATTTGAGTGATTTCACATTGAACATTACAAAAAGTAAGGTCTAACCATGTGATGACTGTAAGAAAACCACTTTAAAGGCATACACACACTGAAGTTATATACAGGAGAAGATAAGTCATATAAGCAGCAACAGTGTGAGAGCTAGAATGGCTGTATTGATATCAAAAGGACTAAACTTCAAAGAAGAAGCTATGATTAAAGAAAACAGAGATATTTCATGATGATTAAATCTCCAAATAAGTAATTTTTCAATATTTTACTAGCGATACTAACCAGTGCATCCAGGTAAGGAATTAAGATTCAGTCAGATAAGGAACTCATCCATATTGGAAAGAAGTAAAATCCCCTTTAATTTAGACTGCATCATTTTGTATCTAAAAAATCTTGTAAAACCTATGAAGAAATTCTAAAGCTAATAAACAACTTAAGCAATGTTGAAGGATAGAATATCTATAAAAAATCAAATCTACAAAAATCAATGTTTTTAATATACTAATAATAATCAAAAATTAAAACAAAAAATCTTCATAACTGCATCTTAAAGAAGAATATTTTGAATATATTAAACAAAAGGAAGACCTGTACATGGAAAAATGGAAAGTGTGTTTAAAAAATGTAAAAAGGAAACAAATTCTATAAAACATGCAGTGCTTATTATTGTTAACATAGAAATTATCCCCAAATTTATCAATGGATGCAGTGTAACCCATATCAAAATCCTACAAGGACCTTTTGTAGAAACTAGCAAATTGACCCTAAATTTATGTAGGCATGTAAGGGCTTAAATAGTGAAAGTAGGATTCAGTTGGAGGACTTAACAGTTAGCCAAAACATAATATAAAGCTATAGTATTTAATAGAACATGGCATAGGCATATTGTAGGAGCATACACATCCAGAAGTAAATTTACCTACTTACAATTAATTCATTTTTGAGAAATATGTAAAGTAAATTCAATGAGGAAAGAGTACTCTTTTCAATAAATGATAGAAAGATAATCTTATGCAAAAATAATGAGTTTGGTTTAATACCTCACATTTTATAGAAAATTAGCTAAAATAGTGGCATACACCAATTAGAGCAAAAACATTATAAAATTCTAAAAAACTTTATGACCTTGGTTTAATTATTTTTTAGGTGAAACATGAAGAGAATAAGTCATAAAAGAGAAATTGAAAAATTAGACTTCATAAAAATTAAATATTGCTTGAAAGAAAATTATAGAAATTTAAGAAATAATTTTTTTTAAAAATAAGAAAACAGGGGCTGGGGATTTAGCTCAGCGGCAAAGCGCCTGCCAGGCAAGTGCAAGGTCGTGAGTTCGGTTCCTGGTACCGGAAAAAAAC
>NW_004955494.1:1056134-1151898 GCF_000276665.1 Chinchilla lanigera
AAGAAAATGAGAAGACAAGTTCCAGACTTCAAAGCCATATTTCTGAAAAGGGGCTCTATATAAAAATAAATAAAATGATAACCTAATTAAGATGTGTAAAAACTTGAATAAATGTTTTACCAAGCAATATACAAGATGCTCAACTTTATTCATCACTAAGGAAATGAAAAATTTAAAACCCAGTGAGATAGCATTACATAATTGCCAGAAAAATACCAAGAGCTGGAAAAGGTGTAATGGTGGGAATGAAACATGGAATAGCCAGCTGGGAAAATATTTTGCAGAGTTTTTTTGTTTTAAAGTGTATCATATACTTACCATGTGACTCAGCAATTTCACTCCTATAAAATGTGTATCCTCACAAAAATGCATATATAAATGTTCATTGTTGCACAATTTATAATATCTTAAAAACTGGAGCCATCCAAGTGTCCAATAGTTTGAGGATGGGTAAATGTAATGTAACATAACGATCTATATTGGAGGTGGTGAACCTACTTCACAGGAGCTGTAGTGGGCTGTTGGTATTACTGAAAGCTCTAAAAAGTTTGCCATCGTTGATACATTTGAATAATTTTCAGTAATAAAATTACTGAAATATGGTACAGATGGCAGTAAGGGTGGTAGAGGAACTAGATATTGGGGTGACTGTTTTGGGGGTTAGTTGAGTTGTGGGGCCTATGAAATGTGGATATAGAAACATCTAGTGGACAAGTTTAGGGGAAATGATGAAAGATGTGATTCAAGTAATAGACTGGATGATATTGTTTAAAATATACATGTAGATTAAGAAAAGGGAAAGCAAAAAGTACAAAAATCAGAAGAAAATAAAGAAAGAGAGAAAAGAAAGAGCCCATAAAGAAAACAGGAGTGGATGATATTGTAGAATAAACCAAAAATGAAAAATTCACAGATAATGGTTTTTATAATCAAGTAGGTTTCATATTCTATAATTATTTAATAACATAAAAATCACTTTGCTAAAAAGGCAAAAACAAGACAAAATCTCTGTGACTTTATTCCTTGGTAGCTTCAAGACAGAGAATTCACGGGGCTGGGGATTTAGCTCAGCGGCAAAAGCGCCTGCCTGGCAAGCGCGAGGTCGTGAGTTCGGTTCCCGGTACCGGAGAAAAACCAAAAAAAAAAAAAAAGAAAGAAAGAAAAAAAAAAAGACAGAGAATTCACATCTGAACTCAGTATCCCTGTGTGTCAGGGGACACAGAGCCCCGCAGCAGCTTACATTTTAGTTCACTACCTGTTCACAGTCCCAGAACTGTTCCACTTGGAGGAAAATCACATCCCTGAGAGTCAACCCACCCAGGTCAGAAAGAAGCTTCTCTCTGTGGAGTGGCCTCTTGGAGGTCAGAGCCAACTCCCAGAAGATCTAGAGCTGAAGCCAGAAAAGTGGGTTGGGAGTTTCCTTTGCAGAGTCTCTGCTCCTTATGCCTCAAGTGGATTTAGCTAAAATTACACTGATCTACACGGGGAGCAGTGAAAATAATCAGGTCAGCTCCTTCTATTATCCCAACATCAAAGTCAAGGGATGAAGACCCACAGTTGTGGAGAGTGGGTTGGGACTGGGAATGGGCGGGCCTTTTGTGAGGCTGCGATGAAGGGACTAGTTTAACTCAAGGAAGGAACCATGAAGCTGAGGTAGAGAGCCTGTTGGAAAAGTCAAAGAAACCTGGTCCCCTTTCCTAGTGGATAAAGACTTCCTGAAGCCCACTGTAAGATTGGTGTCAACTATTATACCAATTTTTTGAAGGCCAAAATATGTACAATCTGAACAGGTGAACAGGTGGAGTTAGATGCAGGGGAGAAGTCAACACGGACTGTTGAGCTGGACCATTCGCCAGCTTGGCAGAGACTGGCCAAGGGTTAGCTTTCAGGCTGTGCTGTTACTCAGACATAGCTGGTCCCCAGGGCTCAGGAGTTTGTGGAGACTTACAGAGGCTTCTGCAGGAGAGAACTCTGAAGGCAGGACTTCCTCACCTTAGAGACTATCCTTTTTGTGCAGGGTGTAGGTGACTGCGTAGCACTGTGTGGTCACTGCTGGCACAGAAGTACTGAGATGTGTGTGGGGGGCTGGAAGACTCCAGGGTCAGGGGGAAATGCTCCGTCCTTTCCCTGGAGACTGTCGACTCAGAGGAAAGCTCTCCCTTCTCTGTGACGTTGACGCCGTAGGAGTAATGGATCAGTTGTAGTTCCCTTCCTGGATCTTGTCTGTACCAGTACATTTTGTTGTGGCCCATGGTTTGGGAACATTCCAGAATAATCTTCTTTCCTACCCCTGTAATGCAGTGTCTTGGGATCTGGGAGACATCAGCATCTGAGGAGGAGAAGGTAATATTGATAACTGAGTCCAAAATGGGGCTTGACATTGAGCCAGGAATAAACCCAACATGAAGGAACTGTCCTTCCTGAATTTGGAAGAGTCCACGTCTGTGGCTTACCTGCTCCCAGGAAGTAAAAGGCCAGACAGCAGAAGAGCCTGCCAGCCATGGCGTAGTCGGGGCTATAGCGGATGTCCTCTGTCCTGAGGAAGCAGGATGGGCTCTTGGCGCAGTCACTGTGCAGGGATGACAGGGCCCCTTCAGACGCTCTGGGCCCCACACTCATCCTGTTTAAGTAGTTTCCTCCTTGTCCCTCTACCCAGCAGAGGACTAACTTTTTCATTCGCTCTGTCACCCAAAGTACACTTGATGCTTTCTTAGTTGTCTTGGCTCACCTTTCCCCTTTAAGTAATTTTAATGGACACAGAGTAACAATACCTGATCACAACAGACTAGTTGACACCAGCATCATCCCAAATACTGACCTTTTCTTCTGTTTCCAACATTCAAAATCCCTGATTCTAGCTAATTTAAAGTGCAAAATAAATTACTGGTGTCTATGGCAGCTGTTCAACAAACTGAAAATGATCACTACAGAGGTTTGAAAGATGCTAGCAGGATTTCACCTAATTACAAATGCTTGAAAGGAGGTAATGTTTGAGCGGAATTCTGAAGGATAAGTAGGAATAAGTACTGCAAGCCAGAGAGAAAAGAATGTTGCAAAGAAAGGCCCAGTAAACAGAGCTTCTGAGACCAGGGGCAGGAAAAGCAAGCATTAAATGAGACAACCACTTAGCAGCAATAACTAACATTCCCCGAGTTCTCCAAAAAATAAAGTCTCATTATTGTATGATAATCACATAGCTTTCTCAATCTCATTTTCACTGATTTACTTAGATTTTAGCAATTTTGCAACATAAGCATCTGCAATGATTTTAGATTCATTCTCCTTTAACAACCATCAACAGTGACAGAAAAGAAAATTCGCATCTGAAGTTATTCCAGTACACGCTCTGGTCACCTAAGCTAAATACTTTGGATATTCCTGCAGTAAACAAAGTCCAAATCAACTGCTTCCTCCCTCCTCCACTTACATATTCCTTCTCAACAGAAAAGTCCTTAGTTTTTATTATGAGTCACAAGACCACGCCTGGTATTGCTTCCTCCTCCGCCAGATCCCTTTGCCCTAATTCCCTAAAACCCACACTTGACCTTCAATAAAATTCTTGTTTACTTCAGATTAACAGGAGATTTTGACTACCAGATATCCACTCTTTGAGCACCACGTCTTCAGCTTTTATTCACATAATACAACACATGTAGGCTTCTGCCCACTCTTGCCCTCTCCTATACATGGAATATAGCAATCATAAAATATCAAACCCTGAAATACTCTTGTCCCATTCTGGGTTTCTTTAACACAAAGATAACTCTTAAAATCATTAGTGACGTTTGGCTTTTGCCTTTGCTATGAAATCTGGTTTTACCTTCACAGGAAGTGTTGAGGAAGAAAAAAGTAAATTTGACTGTACTGCCCCCTGCTGAAAAATAGGTGAAAAATGGAAACAGACACAGATTTGGAAAGATTCTCCCTAAAGACTTAGACAGGAAGGAGAGAGGCTCCTTGTTGTCCCTGTGAGAGAACGTAAGGATGAGTGAGAAGTTAAGACTGATGTAAAATCAACACCTCACAGGAGAAGTGGTTAAAGAAAGAGAGAGAAATGAGAAGGACAGAGCTTGGACTGGGAGCAGATATGAGAGAGGGTGAATTCTTCTCAGATAAAGGGCAGAAGTAAACAAGAGACCCCTACCGCCCAGGCCAGGAACAAGTCATGCATGGCCAGTCTCTGACTGATGAAAACACATTCTCCAAAAACCAGTTTTCGGGGCTGGGGATTTAGCTCAGCGGCAAAGCGCCTGCCTGGCAAGCGCAAGGTCGTGAGTTCGGTTCCCGGTACCGGAGAAAAACCAAAACCAAAAAAACAAAAACAAAAAAAAACAGTTTTCTTCTGTGTTTAGAGAAGTCTCTGCAACAGCTGCTGAGAGTTGTTAAATGCCAACAATTAAGGATACAGGAATTACCGGAGGAAATTGTTGCTTATGTCTCTAGATATTCTTGGTCCGATAAAACACCAGTACTTCTTGAATTCCCAGGGTCTTGTAGTACTTCCACTGTTCATCAAGTTTGCAGGAATGATTCCAGTGAGAAGAGTCACAGTGGACTTAGTGTTCAGCCCGGACAGAGAGATCTGGAATCAGAGGGAAACACTGCCCAGTGAGAACTTCACATCACAGCAAAGGACTCTCCTGGCTTTAGAAGAAGCAGGAGGGAAGGCAGAGGGTCCTGGTTTCCAGAACATGGATGGAGACCTCCAGGTTCAGGGCTCTGGCCCCCATGGCAATGGGATTACCTTTGAGGTCTCGTCTGTCACACCAAGAATGATCTGTGGCACTGCAGGATGCAATTTGACTCCAGAAACTCACAGACACTGACATCAACTGTGTTTTGTGAGCTTCAGCACCTTGTTTTTAACCAGGCTAGCCCAGCAGTTAGGGATTCCAACACCCCCCAGATAAAGCATAACTCATCCTCCTGGCTCCAAAGTTGCTCCATTAGGCAAAGGAGCAAAACTAGAACTGCAAGTAGCAAAACAAGAACTCTGGGCATGAACCCAAATTACTAATCATTCCAATTAAAATATATTTTATAGGTATGTAAGTTTGTGTTCAATTTTTGTAAAACCAAACATCCGCACATGTATGTACTCATATGCATCTCCTTTACATGTCCTTTATCTCAAAACTCAGACGCCATTAAGGAGAACAATTTTCATTTCCCCTGCAGCATTCTCCCATGTGTGTTTGGAAGTATGACTCACGATGTCCTAATTCTCAGCCAGTCACGTATTACCACCCGATATTAACAGAAGATAATACTTGTTACATATATGTTTTTGGCCCAGTACAATGCCCTCTCACATTTTTCAATCTTCTTTAAACCAAATATACTTTATTTGTTTTAAGGGACTTGTGGGTAGGAGGTGTGGAGAACTGAAATACACAGGCACCAGAAGTCAGGAAATATGCTGCTTGGCACAGGACCCTGAGGACTACTTGAAGACATATTTGAGTCTACTTTCCTATCCACCCCCCTCACTTACACCTCTGCTTTTTTCTATCATTTCTTTACTAAACTAGGAATTGTACCTAAGGATATAAAATTGGAAGGGATATCACTATTGACTTAAAGAATATGTGGTCTTTGGAGGAATAAATATAAAAAGAAATATAAAAAACGTAACCACTGTAGTTTGGGACTGCATGAGCTTGTCCAGAGAAAAGAAAAGCTGAGTTTGTTCTGTCTATAGGAGTCAGAAAAGCTTTAAGATGAGCTCCTCTCTGACCTGAGAGCTGAAGGGTGTATAAAGAAGTGCTGTAGCCAACCAGGAAGTAGCCTATTTTTTTTTGTTTGTTTTTGTTTTTGTTTTTGTTTTTTGGTTTTTCTCCGGTACCAGGAACCGAACTCACGACCTTGCACTTGCCAGGCAGGCGCTTTTGCCACTGAGCTAAATCCCCAGCCCCAGTAGCCTATTTTAGATCTAGCAGAGAGCTTTGGCAAGGGTGCACACGTATAGTTTAGGTTGACCCATTCAGGGAAATATAAGAAGTTCACCTGAGCTGGAATCTAAAGTGCTGCAGAGAACTTGGAATACTTGGCCAGAGTTTTAGTAGGAAACCTGTTCGTGAAAGGCTTTGCGTGCCTCGTGAATACAGTAAACACAGTCACACTGGCGGCAATGTGTAAGGCAAAGGAAAGCGGATGAGGTAAGAGGCTGGCAGGCCAGATGTAAAAGATGATTTTCTAGGAAATGGGTGGGGAAGGATCTATAGTAGAAGAGAGACAAGGAGAGCGGGAATAAGAAGCCAAATCTGATTAGCACATGTGCATTGGAAGCTGGGAACCTGACAGAATCTGAACTAATGACATAGTTATCGGAAAAGCAGGAAAAAGACTTGTCCCTCATTCAATTTAGGATCGTTCCCAGGGCTGTCCCAGATTTAGAGTCCTTGTGGGCCCAGCTGGTGCCTTAGTGGAGGCTGTAGTCCACAAAGCTTCTCTCACCACATCCTCCTTTCTCTCTTTACCATCCACAAAATGACCATTAGGGGATTTTCCAGGAAGGACCTGTATGCTAATCTCCCTGAACAGTCTGTTTTCTGAGAAGCAAACCTGTGATGGACAATATGGAATTTATATACAACAGATTGGCAATGGGTTTAACGTAAAGGGTAACAGAATCACAGGGGTGCAAAAAGTGGGGAAACAGTTGATTCAGTAATGAATTCTTTGAGCTGGAAGTTGCTTGTGGAGCATCCGGCTGGGTGTCCGGTGGACGGCTGATGTCGTCAGTCAAGAATTTATGAAAGAAGACGTCATGGTTGTGGTTGGGAGGGCTGAGGGCAAATGTTTATCCTGAAAGAAAAGAAGGACAGAAGGAAACTCGTTGGAAAATTTACTAGAAATACCCAGGAGACAATAACAGGGAGCAGTTGGTAACTTATGATAAAAAGAATTTTTATGAGACTACTGATGAAGTGAGTGTAAAACCAGGGAAGGAAGCTCCAGAGAAAACTTCACTTTTATTTTTAAGGGAGAAATTAGATAAGATAGAGCTCATAAAGGAGACTAGGGGGAAAAAAAGAAAAGAAAGAATAGAAAAGAAAAGACAAAAGAAAAGAAAAGAAAAGAAAAGAAGAAAAGAAAAGAAAGAAAAGAAAAGAAAAAAGAAGAAAGTGACTTTTTCAGATGTGAATTGGTACAAAGTGAAATGAGTAGGATTCTTTGTTTCGGAACAGTCACTAAGTCCTGTAAATGCCTTTGCTGAAATAATTGGGGCTTATGGGACAGAATAAAAGGACACAAAGACTCTTAATTTGGCTATCAGCAAAACATTTACTTCGTGCACTGGAAGTTCTTGATGGAACACATTTGTACGTGGGCTCCACTGACTCCTGGGAGGGTCCCCGCTGCAAGGGAGCTGGGAAATTATTTCAGTGCCTGGACTGAAAGAGGACTCCTCAAGATCCTAGCTTTGGCTTCATGTTGGCCAGAGGGAGTATTGTTGACATTCACAAGTCCAGATAATAATACAAGTTTATCTGCTCCTGCAGATTAAAATGAATTTGAGCAGAGATTCAAAGGTGGGGCAGTAGGTGAAGAATTACTTCTATAAGTCAGTCTCTGGTGCTTCACCTTCTGAGTCAGATTTAATGATAATTGAATTTGCTTAGAGTAAAATTTTAGAATTGTTTTTAGCATAAAAGCAGCCGAGTTTAGAGCTAAGTGATGGAGTTGAGCTCAGAGAACTGAACCGAGAAAGGGCAGACAGGACAAAGGGACTGCAGTGGGAATAGAACAAAGTGGGTTGGGACAACAGCAGAATTATTCAGCGCCACATTGCATTTGCACTTATAAGAAATGCTGTTGTTGAAAATAACCAGCCACTGTCAGAAGCTCAAGTCCATTCTCTTTGGAGGTGACCACTGGACCACCCACTAATACAGAGACAGGAGGCAACAGAGGCACAACCCATGCAGCCTGTGGCTTCAAAGTCACCACCTGGCCTGGGGACATTGATCTGAAGTGGCCCTTAGCTCAGATAAAGGCTCACACTGAATAGGACCATACAAAGCTCTAAATATCTCACATCCCACATCCAGGAAGGCTCTGTGCTTTTCTGGCAAATCCTGCACCCATCTGCCCGTCTTTCTGTGAAGCAAGCAGGTGGCCCAGAAGCACTGTGCACATAACTGCTGGCACAGAAGTAAAGTGCTGTCTGGGTGGGGGTAGCAGTCTTTATGAAGAGGGAGAATTTAGCCTGTTCCTTCCGAGAGACATTGTACCCATCAGAGATCTCTCCTGGGTTAATGTCATTGACATCAATGGAATAGTAGATCAACCGTAGCCCCTGTCCTGGATCTTGTCGGTACCAAAACATTTGGTCATGACCCTTGGTCTGAGAACATTCTAGCACAATGTTAGTTCCAGTCTGTGTGATCCTGTTCCTTGGAGTCTGATGAACCCCAGAATCCATGGACCCTGTGGGGAAGCAAGACAGAAAATAGAGACGGAGCTGATGAAGTCCTCTTGCTGAGACCTTCAGGAAGAAGCTTAATCTGGGACTTGGATAATTTATGGCAGGGATTTCCCCATCTGTTTCCCAAATTTACCTGTTCCCAGGAAACATACAAACACACAGCAGAGGAGGTTGAAATCCATGGCCGGCAGAGGTAAGATGGAAATGTTTCCAGGTCTACGGGGTGAAGGAGTCACACAGTGAGGTCATTATGCTTCCTGATTTGCTAGGACCCAGAGAGATGCAGCCACACCCCTGACCCAAGGAAGGAACTCACCTTCTTTACTCCTTTGTAATCACACAGTGAGTCTCACTGAGTTATTGTGAATCCTCCCCGTGGGTGCTGAAACTCTTCCTTTGGTCCTTCACTGACAATGAAGAGAGTTGTCTTTCTCCTTCTTCCTGGGGCACATCTGTTTCAGCTATTCAAGGCAGCTTTATCCTCCCCACAAAATAGACTGTGGGAAAAATTCATCACCTTATGAGTAAAGTGAATTTGGCCCACTGGAGTATCATGACATTGTAACTGTTTCTCTCTGCATTTTATTTCTTTATTCTAATTCAGCTCAGGGTAAAGTTTGCGATTTGAATGTATGCTTTAAAATTCAAGCCTTGTTTGTTTGTTAAGGGAAAAAAATGACAAAGCCTGTTTCAATTTCCCCTTCCTTTTGAATGGCTCCTGCCTTTCTGGTCATTGTGTTCTGGAAGTAGCTCTTTCCTAAAAATACTGGCTCACTGTAGGGAGATAGTCCTTCAGTGTTAACATCAAAGAAATACTGGGGCTGGGGATTTAGCTCAGCGGCACAGCAACCTGCCTGGCAAACGCAAGGTTGTGAGTTCAATTCTTGGTATCAGAAGAAAAACAAAAACAAACAAACACACAAAAAAATATCTAACATCTTCACTTGGGAGCATGTTTTTAATTAAATCACTTAAAAGATAATTTTATGTAACATAAATTGTTCCTAATTTTAGAAGGAAAATTTTCAACATTTTAAGACAATGCTTTTACAAGCACATCTCAGTTGCCTGGATAACATGAAGCTGTGTCTATGTCGACACAATAAACAGCTGGCTCCTGGCTGCTTTTTATACTTGTCCTGGCTCCACCCCACCCCAGGTGCACTGTGAGAGCCTGCGCCAATGACACTTCACAACGCACCACGACGCCCTACACTACTCAGTCTTCCTACACATCGGATCGGCCCTCTTCTCTTTGTTTTATTTTCATATTTTCTCTGAAGTAACTTTAATTTTCCATTGATACACAATATTTGTACATGTTTCTGGGGAACAATATGATATTTTGATTCACGTATATGGGATAATGATCAACTCAGGGCAACCAACATACCCATTCACCTTAAACTCCTATCATGTCTTGATGGAATACCTTCAAAATCTTCTGCTACATCGAGATATATAATGCTTTACTGTTGACTATCTTCACCCCACTGTGCCATAGAATGCAAAGAGTTGTCTCCCTCTGCGTTGACCAACTTTTGCCCGTTGAACTCTTCTTCTTAAACACTTTCACTCTTTGTTTTGAAATTTTCAAACCTATGCAAAGGAGAAATGATTATTTTGCAAAGTGGGCATGATAGAATAGTGGGTCTCCGTGTTCCCACCTTGCCCAACTTCAGTAACTATCAACTCATGGCCTCTTTTCTTTATCTATCCCCTACCTGCTTCTTCCTCTCCTGTGGTATTTGAATAGTTGCTGCTTTATATAGAACTTTGCAAGCACATATTCCATGCGACACATTCCTGGGTTCTCCTTGCCTTTTTCTCTTTGATTAGAGTCTTTCATTAGCACCAAGAAAAACACGAATCAATTTCAGGGAATTGCTTATCCAGGAACTCTGTCAATACAGGATAACGACAATGTCATTTTTGATTTGTCCATAGTGTGAAAAATTCCTCTGCTTTTATTGCCCATTCTTAAAGTAAACATGCTCTTTTGCTGCCCTCTCCTGGAGGAAGTGATTTGAGTGGAAGCAAGGTCGAAGAGCTAAATATAAACTGTTAGGAATAGAAAATCTCCCTGATCACGCCAGCTGAGAGACTAGAGGACCAAGGTCCAGTGGTCAGAGGGCCACTGCTCACCCAGGACCGACAGAAACTTGTAGCTGTGTAACAAGGAGAGAAGCAGAAATCCTTCTTCGTGCAGGACCGAAGGCCAAAGAAGAGTGAGAGATTATCATGAGAGGAATGATGGAGGAGACATTGGAAAAAATGGAAGAAATGGAAATGAAAAAAATGCTCCAATGTATTAATGTCATGTGAAAATATTTCTGCTACTCTAGACCAGCTGACAGGACCCGCAAATCATGTTTGTATCTACTTTACCTCTGACCTGTCCTCTACCCAAATGGAATGCGTATTTGCTCAGACCTACTTACAAACTGCTCTTTGCCAGCTGTGTTCTCTCTGTGTGTGTATGTGTGTGTGTGAGACCCACAGCCAGATGTGTGCTATGTGTGGCTGAGTAGGGTCCTAAGGACTGTTGAACACTGTCTTCCCGTTGTGAGTTATTGTTCTGTAAAGCACACATCCTTTGGCACACAGGATTCCAAAGAAGACATTAATGTTTTACTATTGCACTGTGTTTTCTGTGTTCTAGGAAAATTTTGCTTACTCTCAACTCACAAAAGATGTTTTTCTATGTTCTCTTCCAGAATTTGTAGCTTTAACTTTTATGATCAGGTCTACTATATATCTAATTTATTTTAATTTGTAGTGTTAGGTAAAACTACAAGTTCATTCCTAAAATCCAACTGTTTCAACTGTTTCAACATCATTTGTTGAGACAGTTGCTGTTTTTCTTTTTTGGGGGACAGGGTCTCACTATGCAGTTCAGGCTGGCCTTGAGCTCACTGTGTAGCCCAGGCTGGCCTCAAACTCACAACGATCCTCCTACCTCAGCCTCCCAAGAGCTGGGATTACAGGAGTGCCCCACCACGCTCAGCCAGCTATCTTAATATATTGAAAATTCCAATCCATAAACATATCACTTCACTTTTTGTTTTCTTTAATTTTCCCCAGTGATGTTTTATAGTTTTTCATTGAAGATGATTTGCTGAACTTTTCCTACATAATTTATTGTTTATACTATTGGAAATTTTATCTTTTTTTGAAGTTTATTTTTCACTTCTTTGAAACTATTAAGTAAAACATTTGTTCTTTTATTTTAACTCTGCTTCCTATGATCTTTCTAAATTCACTCATTGTTTCTAGTTACCCATTGATTCGTCAAGGTTTTCTATATAAACAACCAATCTGCAAATAGTGGTAGTTTTACTTATAATTTTCAATATTTAAAAATTTTATTCCATTTTTTTTTGCCTTATCATGCTTACAGAACTTCCCAATACAATGTCAGAAAACATTAGAGAGAAAACATATTGGCTTTTTCTCTACTATAGGAGGAAAGTGTTCAAAATTCACTACTAAACAGGATGGTAGCTGTACATTTTTGTCAAAATGTAATTTTCAACAGATAGAAAGCATACTTCTAGGTTTCCTGGGAGTGTTTATCTTGAATGAGAGCTAGACTTTGTAAAATACTTTCTCAGGATGGTTAAATGATTATTTTTCTTAATTCTACTTATACATGGTAAAATGTATTGATTTTCAGTGCTAACCCATTGTTTATCCTGAAATATTGGTCTTATTACACTATCACTATGCCTTTTTTATGTGAAGATTTACACAGATGAATAGACATAAATACATGTAAGCATATACATTCAGATTTGGCTTCTTAATAAGTTGTGAAAGATTTTAAAATCTATGGTCATGAAAGAAATTGATTTTTCCCCTATGGACAGCCCTTACTAGTACACATTCTTTTTAATACATTTTCCATAGTTCTTTTTAAACTTGTTTCTTCTCTCAGACACTGAAATTCCATGCGGTACAACTAAACTTTTCCTTTTGTGTCTCAGTGAATGAAAGCTATTCTGCAAGTATCTAGTGAATTAGTCCTAAACAGCTATATTATCAAGAGAATAATGAGATTGGAACTTCCTGGATGGAATTTGACCATAAAAACGATAAGGTGCATGAAAAGATGTGTATGGTTTTAAGAAAAACAATATATGAAGTTTTACTGCAACAAGACAGTAGAATCCAATTTTTTAAAAAAAGGGGGAAATTGAGTCAAGTTTGCTAAAAAAATTAACAAAATAGATTGAATTGAACTTTTTCAGCATTTCTAAATGAATAGTGGTTCCTTATGGGTGATAGTAGCTGTGGGGACAGGAGTGTTTTTTCTATGCTGTTAAAAGTTGCAATAACCAAAAAAAAAAAAAAAAAAAAAAAAAAAAGAAGGGGCTGGGGATTTAGCTCAGCGGCAAAAGCGCCTGCCTGGCAAGCGCAAGGTCGTGAGTTCGGTTCCCGGTACCGGAGAAAAACCAAAAAAAAAAAAAAAAAGTTGCAGTAATGAAGGAAGCACCACATGATACCAAGGACACGGTAGAGAGTTAGTGGAGGTAGCACGGACCCACTCCAGCAGGAGAACCGTCAGTTTCCCCCACACCCACTGGCTCTTGAAAGTCTGGGCCCAGGTGGCACCATATTGGAAGGAAGCATTTTCAATGTCTGCAGTGGAATAATATCTAGCATATCTCAGGCACATGTACAAATCATTGAGAAAAATATAGAACTCCCAGTAAAAAGATATGAATGAGCCATACTGAGAACACAAATTCAACACTAATATCATATGAAAAAGTGCTTAAATTCATTAGCAACCAGAGAAATACAAATGGGAAAAGGGGCAGGAAGGGGAGTGGCATGAGAGACAGAGAGAGAGACAGACAGACAGACAAAGATAGCGATAGAGACATAGAGAAGAGAGAGAAGTATAGCTTTCTGGATTGAAAAAGAGCATAACCTAGCTGTTAGATCTTTGACAGTTACTGGCTTAAGAGCATAAAGCAGTCTTCCTGTTTCTTGCGCTCTGTGTCTATGTTCTAATTTCCTATTGAATTCTCCATTTTATTCATTTTTTTTTCTTCAGTTGTCATCTAGAGCTTCATGTTAACTACAGATGATGTCCTGGGAGACAGTGAGAGAGACTTCCATCTTTATAATGCTGGAGTGGCCAAAATCTAGAGCACTAAGGAATGCCACAGGAGTTTTAAAGCTATGGGAGGAAGACCTATGCTCTTGTAAGTAAGACTGGAGAATTCTAAGGCAAGCTTGAAGAGACCTCAGGTGACATTTACATATACAAAATACACATGTAATAATCAGTGTCCAGACAAGCATATTCCCAGATATAGAACTGTATAAAGAGGTTACACAGGTCCATGGAAAACTATCCACAAGTGGCTTCAGTGTTGGCAGAGAATTGGGAGGAAATTGGGTATCTTTTCTAGAAGGGAAGGGGAGTGTAGTATTGTGTAGCATCTAGAAGTAGAAGATAGGATAAATATACATAAATGTGCAATATTTCATTCACTCTGAGCTGGTTGGAAAAGCCTTAGAATTAACTTGCATCCATAAGAAAATAAAGATTATGTGATTTCAGATGCACACAAATATGTGCAGGGGAGTGTGTTCGACAAGAAGGTCGAACACCTTCTCATTCGACCTAGCTGGGAACTATCTCATGCATTCTATCTCTTAGAATTTAACCCAAGCCCGGAAAGAATTAGAGTGGTCTTTTTCAGTGTGGTAAAACAGTGCCAGATGAAGTGAGATCTCTGGATACTATTTTATTGGCACTGTAAAACTGCACAAAAGGAGAAAGATAACATAGTAAAAGATAAGCATGAAGCAGAAAAAGAGAAGAAAAAGGAAAACTTGAGAGGCAGCCCTGCCAGATCCTGCTTCCATTGGTACTTTCTCTAAACCGTTAACTCACTGTATCCAGACTTTTCAACACCCCTTAGCTGTGTAAGGAAGCCCACTGTGGTTAGCCAGCTCATTTCTGTTACTTCCTCCCAACCCAAATCATCAGTTACTTCCTGAGTTGGGTCCATGGGGTTTGTGCACTCAGAGGAAAGAACATTTCAGCACTGTGGACTCACTGCTAGCACAGAGGTACAGGGCTGAGTCTTCTAGTTCAGATGACTTGATTTCCAGGCTGCAGGGTGAGTCTTGGGGATATTCAGCTAAGAACTGGTCTTTGAAATTATCTATTTGATCAACCACTTCTCTGTTCTGAAAATAAATCAAAAGCTTCAACCCGTCATTCTGCTTTTGTCGGTACCAGTAAAGAACATTATGTCCTTTTTTAGGGACACAAGTCATCTTTGCTTGCTGTCCTTTCCATTGGACCAGATGTCTTGGCATCTGGACAACATCGTCATCAGAAAAGCCTGGAAGAGAAGGGAACAGAAGGTAAGGCCAAGCCCCGGAGAGTTGTTGGTACATAAGAGGGTTTGGGTTTGGATTG
This sequence comes from Chinchilla lanigera, assembly GCF_000276665.1. Classification (NCBI taxonomy): domain Eukaryota; kingdom Metazoa; phylum Chordata; class Mammalia; order Rodentia; family Chinchillidae; genus Chinchilla; species Chinchilla lanigera. The sequence goes on from NW_004955494.1 coordinate 1,071,011, forward strand.
GCAAGCCGAGGACGAGGACTTTCTTCTCTGCTTCTGTGCTGGGGCCTCACCTGCTCCCGGGAGACAAAGCGCCACACAGCACAGGAGCCATGCGGCCATGGTGGTACTGAAGTGGCAAAAGGCTGAGGCTGTTCCGGTCCTCATCGGCAGCCTGCCTATGACCGGATTGCTTGGCAGACTCAGTCTTCGTGGGCCTGACTCATGTGCCTGGCAACACACTTCCTGGAACCAGAAGGGGAGCTTTTAGCTTCCATCACTAGATATACCTGGTTTATATCTCATTTATCTGCAGTACATTATAATTATATGAACTAGAGAGAGAGACAGACAGACAAACAGAGACAGAGAGAGAGAGACAGAGACAGAGAGAGAGAGGGAGACAGAGAGACAGAAGGGTGGAGAGAGACAGACAGAGAGTGATGTAGCTTTCCAGATAGAAAGACAATACTGTTAGAATTTGTCAGGTACTGATTTAGAAGTATAAAGAAATCTTACTCTTTGTCTCCTTCTACGTCCAATTTCCTATTCAATCTTTGATTTTACTGATTCTGTTTTTTCTTAAATTGTCATCTACAGCTTTGTATCCGTAAATACCAGTAAGTCTTTTTTTAGGAATGCAACTCATCTTTTCTTTAGCTTTCTGTTCTTTCTGTTTGACGTGATGTCTTGGCATCTGCATAAGTCTGTCAGCACATAAGCATGGAAGAGAAGAAAATGAAAGCTGAGGAAAACATTCCTGAGGGTCCTTGACAGAAAAGGGTTTTTATCTCAGTTTGCCGAGTTATAAAATAAAATAACAAAACAATCATGTTATGCTTGATGGTTGACTAGACTGTTAATGTTTTATGATAGTCTTTTGTGATATTTCCTTCATGTCTCTTCCCTTCCACCTCTCTCACTTCATCACAGGGTTTTGGTATGATTTATATTTTTCTTAAAATGCCTCCTGCATCTTAATGATAACAGCGGATAATATCCTGGGAGAGAGTGAGAGAGACTGGAATCCACAATCTACCTATAACACTGGGCTGCTCATGTAGAGAATTGGACAATGTCACAGAGGTTATTGCATATGGAGGAAGCCTTATGCACTTGTATGTAACAAAGGAAATTAGCACAATTTTGAAGAGCCCTTGGAATATTTAGATACATAAAAAAATACACATGTAACACTCAATGTCACCACAGTTATCTCCATCCTCGATTCTAGGAACATGAACCCACAAACTGGTTATTCAGGTCCACAAAGTCCTACGTACATATGGTATTAAATGCTGGCAAAAAATTGGAGGATAATTGGATGTCTTTTCTGGGGGAAGTGAGTATGGTGCAGCACCTGGAAGTCACAGACTGGATGCAGACATACTTCATCCATGCTGTCTCTCTGATATTTTAAAGCAAGGCTTGGAAGTAGTAGGACTGATTTTTATCCATGTGGTGGAACAATGAGAAATGAACTTATGATCTTTGGGACTGATTTTAACTCATCATGAGGATTTGGATAAAACGAGAAAGCGTGTGAGAACGGAAAAGCACCATGAAGAAAAAAGAAGATGAAGTTCTAGGGAAGCAGCAACTCTAGACCTTGGCCTGGGGGTTCTTTATTAGAATCCTCAAATAACAAATTCGTGACTTTTCAACACCTGTCAGCTGTGTGAGAAATTCCACTGTGGTGAGCCAGCTCCAGTTCATTTCTGATACTTTCTCCCAACCCAACTCGCCAGCTGCTTCCTGAGTTGGGTCCATAGGGTTTGTGCACTCAGGGGAAGGAACGTTTCAGCACTGTGGACTCACTGCTAGCACAGAGGTACAGGGCTGAGTCCTCTGGTTCAGATGACTTGATTTCCAGGCTGCAGGGTGAGTCTTGGGGATAGTCAACTGAGAATCGGTCTTTGAACTTGTCTATTTGATCAGTAGCTTCTCTGTTCCAAAAATAAATCAAAAATTTCAACCCTTCATTCTGCTTTTGTTGATACCAGTAGAGACCATTATGTCCTTTTTTAGGGACACAAGTCATCTTTGCTTGCTGTCCTTTCCTTTTGACCAGATGTCTTGGCATCTGGGTAACTTCATCATCAGAAAATCCTGGAAGAGAAGGGAACAGAAGGTAAGGCCAAGCCCCGGAGAGTTGCTGGTGCAGAAAAGGGTTTGATTTTGGATTGGCAAGCCCAGGAGGAGGATTTTCTTCTGTACTTCTGTGCTGGGGCCTCACCTGCTCCCAGGAGACAAAGGGCCACACAGCACAGGAGCCATGCGGCCATGGTAGTAATGAAGTGGTAAAGGGCTGAGGTTGTTTCAGTCCTCATCAGCAGCCTGCCTGTGACGTGACTGCTTGGCAGACTGAGTCTTCACGGGACTGACTCATGATCCTGGCAACACACTGGAACCAGAATGAGAGTTTTAGCTTCACTCAGTAAATATACCTGGTTTATATCTCATTTATTTACAGTATATAACTATATGAACTAGAGAGAGAGAGAAAGAAGGAGATAGATAGATAGATAGATAGATAGATAGATAGATAGATAAAGACAGAGAGAGAGAGAGACATAGAGACAGAAAGACAGAGAGAGACAGAATGATATAGATTTTCAGATGGAAAGAGAGCACCATTAGACTTTTGTCAAGTACTTATTTAGTAGTATTAATAAATCTTACTCTCTGTCTGTTTTTATGTCCAATTTCCTAGTCAATCTTTCATTTTACTGGTTCTGTTTTTTCTTAAACTGTAATCTACAACTTCATATGAGTAAACACCAGTAGGTCTTTTTTTAGGGATATAACTTATCTTTTCTTGTGCTTTTTGTTCTTTCTGTTTGACCTACTGTCTTGGCATCTGGATGAGTTTGTTAGCACAAAGGTATGGAAGATAAAAAAACTAAAGGTAAGGAAAAAATTCCCAAGTGTCCCACATCCATAAAAGGGTTTGGATCTCGGTTGGTGGAGTTATAAAAGAAAATAACAAAACAATCATGCTACTACTTGAAGATTGACTAGACTGCTAATGTTTTATTTATAGTCATTGGTGATATTTCCTTCATGTCTCTTCCTTTCCATCTCTCTCACTTCATCGCAGGGTTTTGGTATGATTTATATTTTTCTTAAAATGCCCCCTGCATCTTAATGATAACAGCGGATAATATCTTGGGAGAGAGCGAGAGAGACTAGAATCCACAATCTACCTATAACACTGGGCTACTCATCTAGAGCAGTGAACAATGTCACAGAGGTTATTGCTTATGGAGGAAGCCTTATGCACTTGTGTGTGAGAAAAGGAAATTAACTAATTTTGAAGAGCCCTTGGGATATTTAGATACATAAAAATTACACATGTAGCACTCAGTGTCTCCACAGTTATCTCCATCTTTGATTTTAGGCACATGAGCCCATAAACTGGCTATTCAGGTCCACAAAGTCCTAAGTCCATGTGGTTTTCTATGCAGGCAAAAAATTGGAGGACGCTTGGATGTCTTTTCTGGAGGAAGTGAGCATTGTGCTGCACCTAGAAGTCCGAGACTGGATGCAGACACAACGTGATGTGTTTCATTTACTTTGAGCTGAGTGGAAAAAATCAAAGCAGCAGAATGACTTCCCAAATAAAATAGCACGTGATTTTAAGTACAGACATGCATGGCTAGAGTTGAGCACTCCAGGAGAATGTCATGGCTAGGTCATACGTAATCCATGTTGTCTCTTTGACATTGTAAAACCAGGCTTGAAAAGAGTCAGGCTGATTTTTGTCAGTCTGGTAGAACAATGAGAAATGAACTTAAAATCTTTGGGAATCATCTTACCTTATCATGAGGATTTGGACAAATGGAGAAAGAGTGTGTGACAAGGGAAAAGCACCAGTAGAGAAAGAAGAAGATGAAGTTCTAGTGAAGCAGCAACCCTAGACCCAGGCCCTGGGGTCCTTTATTAGAATCATCAAGCAACAAAGTCTTGACTTTTCAACACCAGTTAGCTGTGTAAGAAACTGCACTGTGGTTAGCCAGCTCCAGTTCAGTTCTGTTACTTCCTCCCAACCCAACTCATCAGCTGCTTCCTGAGTTGGTTCCGTGGGGTTTGTGCCCTCAGGGGAAGGAACATTTCAGCACTGTGGACTGACTGCTAGCACAGAGGTACAGGGCTGAGTCCTCTGGTTCAGATGACTTGATTTCCAGGCTGCAGGGTGAGTCTTGGTGACACTCAGCTGAGAATCGATCCCTGAACATATCTATTTGATCAAGAACTTCTCTATTCAAAAAATGAATCAAATACTTCAACTCTTCATTCTGCTTTTTTGATACCAGTTAAGAGCACTATGTCCTTTTTTAGGGACACAACTCGTCTTTGCTTTCTATCCTTTCCGTTTGATTAGACATCTTGGCATCTGGATAACCTCATCATCAGAAAATCCTGGAAGAGATGGGAATGGAGGATAAGGCCAAAACCCCAGAGTGTTGTTGGTACAGGAAAGGGCTTCAGTTTGGATTGGCAGGCCCAGGATGAGGATTTTCTTCTGCGCTTCTGTGCTGAGGCCTCACCTGCTCCCAGGAGACAACGGGCCACACAGCACAGGAGCCATGCGGCCATGGTTGCACCCAGAGGCAAAAGGCTGAGGGTGTTTCAGTCCTCATCAGCAGCCTCCCTGTGACGTGACTGCCTGGAAGACTCAGACTTCATGCGATTGACCCATGTGCCTGGCAAAACACTTCCTGGTACCAGAAGGAGAGCTTTTAGCATCACTCAGTAAATATACCTGGTTTATATCTCATTTATTTACTATGTTTACATATATTTTTATTATTATAAGCAATGTGAGTATATATATGCATAGATATAATGTTTAGAAAGTTATAAAATAAAAAACATAATAGTATGGTACTGCTGGACAGTTATTGCCCTGTATATCAAATTTCAATAATCTTTGAAGACATCATGCTCATCTCTCTTTCCTCACATTTCTAATACTTCATGCTAAATGCTGGGTATTATTTATTTTTTTCTTAGACTGTCTTCTGCATCTTTGTGGTAACCACTGATAAACTCTTGTAAGAGAGTGAGGGAGACTGAAATTGCTCATCCCCCTAGATTACTGTATTGACCACAGTCTAGACCATTGGATTTCACTGGAATTACCAGGTTATGGAAGTAAGCTCTATGCGCTTGTATGTAAGAATGGAAATTATAGCACAAATTTGAAAAACTGTCAGGAGATCTTCAGGCACATAAAATAAAATGCATGGGTAGCACTCAGTGTCTCAACACTTACCTCTGTCTATGATTGTAGACATATAATCCTATAAACTGATTGTTCAGGTCCATAAGGACCTACAGCCAAGTGACTTGAGCACAGACAGCATTTGGAAGTCAATGAGGTGTCTTCAGGAAGAAGGGAGGATGGAGTATTGTGCAGCACTTAGAGGTCAAGACTGGATGTACACAAAGAAACATGGAAACTTTCATTTATGCTGAGCTCAGTGGAAACATCTAAGAGGCAGAATTCACCTATAATAAAGTCACACTTATGTGATTTTTCAATACGTAAACGCATGGGTGGAGTTTGGTGCTCCAGGAGAAGGATATGACTGGGTCATGTGTAATTGATTCTGTCTTTGAGATTTTAAGCCAAAGCATGTAAGAACATGGGCTGATCATTATCACAGTGGTGGTTCTTAACTCATCATGAAGATTTGGACAAAAAGAGAAAGAGATCATTCAGGGAGAGAAAAAGATAAAGGAGACAGAGGAGAAGTTCTGAAAAGTTAACAAACCTAGAACCTGGCTCAGGGGTCCTTTATCAGATTCTTCAACCTACTAACAATTCTTGACTTTTCAACACCTGTCAGCCTTGAGAAACTGCACTGTGCTTAGCCAGCTCCAGTTCATTTCGGTTACTTCCTCCCAACCCAACTCTCCAGCTGCTTCCTGAGTTGGGTCCATGGGGTTTGTGCATTCAGAGGAAGGAACATTTCAGCACTGTGGACTCACTGCTAGCACAGAGGTACAGGGCTGAGTCCTCTGGTTCAGATGACTTGATTTCCAGGCTGCAGGGTGAGTCTTGGGGATATTCAGCTGAGAACTGGTCTTTGAAATTATCTGTTTGATGAAGAATGTCTCTGTTCTGAAAATAAACCAAAAACTTCAACCCTTCATTCTGCTTTTGTTGATACCAGTAAAGAGCATTATGTCCTTTTTTAGGGACACAACTCATCTCTGCTTTCTGTCCTTTCCATTTTATCAGATGTCTTGGTATCTGGGTTACTTCATCATCAGAAAAGCCTGGAAGAGAAGGAAAGATAAGTTAAGGTTGAAGACCGGGAGAGTTGCTGTTACAGAAAAGGGTTAGCGTTTGGACCGGCTAGTCCTGCATGAGGGTTTTCTTCTGTGTTTCTGTGCTCAGGCCTAACCTGCTCCCAGGAGACAAAGAGCCACACAGCAGAGGAGCCATGTGGCCATGGTCGCATCCAAGTGACAAAAGGCTGAGGCTGTTCCAGTCCTCATAGCAAGCCTTCCTGTGATTTTACTTCTTAGCAGACTCAGTCTTCCTGGGAGTGACCCCTTGTGGCTGGCAACACACTTCCTGGAACCAGAAGTAGAGCTTTTAGCTTCACTCAGTAAATATACATGGTTTATATCTCATTATTTACACTAAATTATATATATATGTAAACTAAAGAAAGAGAAAGATAGACAGAGAGAGAAATTGCGTGAGAAAGAGAGTGAGAGAGCATTCACCATACAGCTTTTGATTGGAAAGAAAGCACCATCTGTTAGACTTTGGTAAATTATTGATTTAGTAGTGTAGAGAAATCATCCTCTTTCTCTGTCTACTTCTATGCTCTAATTCCCTATTAAATCTTTGATTTCATTGATTCTCTTTTTTCTTAAATTGTCTTCAACAACTTTATATCACTGAACACCAGTAGGTCTTTCTTTAGGAATACAATTCATCTTTTCTTTTGCTTTCTGTTCTTTCTATTTGACCTGATGTCTTGGCATCTGGAGAAGTTTGTCAGCACAAAAGCATGGAAAAGAAGAAAGTGAAAGCTAAGGAAAAACTCTTGAGGATCCCTGACAGAAAAGGGTTTGGATCTCGGTTGATTGAGTTATAAAACAAAATAACATAACAATCACGTTACTGCATGACAGATGACTAGGCTGTTAATGTTTCATGACAGGCATTTACCATATTTCCTTCATGTCTCTTCCCTTCCATCTCTCTCACTTCATCGCAGGGTTTTGGTATGATTTATATTTTTCTTAAAATGCCCTCTGCATCTTAATGATAACAGCGGATAATATCTTGGGAGAGAGTGAGAGAGACTGGAATCCACAATCTACCTATAACACTGGGCTGCTCATCTAGAGCACTGGACAATGTCACAGGAGTTATTGAACATGGAGGAAGCCTCATGCACTTGTATGTGAAAAAGGAAATTGGCATAGTTATGAGGAGCCCTTGGGATATTTAGATACATAAAATATGCACATGTAACACTCAATGTCTCCACAGTTATCACCATCTTTGATTCCAGTCACATGAGCCCATAAACTGGCTATTCAGGTCCACAAAGTCCTAAGTTCATGGGTTTTCAATACTGGCAAAAAATTGGAGGAAAATTGGACATCTTTTCTGGAGGAAGTGAGTATCATGCTGCACCTAGAAGTCACAGACTGGATGCAGACACAGCATGATGTGTTTTGTTTACTCTGAGATGAGCGGAAAAGATTTTAGAGGCAGAATGACTTCCAAAATAAAATACCATGTGATTTCAAGTACATACATGCATGGCTAGAGTGCTCCAGGAGAAGGTCATGGCTGGGTCATGCTTAATTGATACAGTGATATTTTAGAGCCAGGTTGATTTTTATCCATGTGGTGGAACAATCACAAATGAACATTTAATCTTTCGGACTCATCTTAACTCATCCTTAGGGTGAGGACAAAAGAAAAAGAATGTGTGAGAAGGGAAACGCATGAGATAGATGACAAAGATGGAGTTCTGCAGAGGCAGTAACTCTAGACACAGACCCAGGGGTTCTTTATTAGAATCTTCAACCCACTTATTCATAACTTTTTAACACTCCTTAGCTGTATAAGGAGCTTCACTATAGTTAGCCAAGTCCAGTTCATTTCTGTTACTTCCTCCCAGCCCAACTCATCGGCTGCTTCCTGAGTTGGGTCCATGGGGTTTGTGCACTCAGAGGAAGGAACATTTCAGCACTGTGGACTGACGGCTAGCACAGAGGTACAGGCCTGAGTCTTCTAGTCCAGAGGACTTGATTTCCAGGCTGCAGGGTGAGTCTTGGGGACACTCAGCTGAGAATCGGTCCTTGAACTTATCTGTTTGATCAAGAACTTCTCTGTTCTCAAAACAAATCAGAAACTTCAACCCTTCATTCTACTTTCATTGGTACTAGTAAACAACAGTGTGTCCTTTTTAGGGGCACAACTCATCTTTGCTTGCTGTCCTTTCCATTGGACCAGATGTCTTGGTTTCTGGGTAACTTCATCATCAGAAAAGCCTGGAAGAGAAAGACACAGAAGGTAAGGCCCAGGCCAAGAGTGCTGCTGATACAGAAGAGGGTTTGGGTTTGGATTGTCGGGCCCTGGATGAGAGTTTTCTTCTGTGCTTCTGTGCTCAGGCTTAACCTGCTCCCTGGAGACAAAAGGTCACACAGCAGAGGAGCCATGTGGCCATGGTTGCACCCAGTGGCAAAAGGCTGAGGCTATTTCAGTCCTCATCAGCAGCCTCCCTGTGATGTGACTTTTGGCAGACTCAGTCTTCATGGGATTGAGTCATGTTCCTGGCAACACACTTCCTGAAATCAGAAGGAGAGCTTTTATCTTCACTCAGTAAATATACCTGGTGTATATCTCATTTTTTTGCAATAATTTATAACCCTTTCTACTACTATAAACAATGTGTCTCTGTGTATATATATATGTATATATATAACATTTTTAAAATTATGAAATAAAATAACAAAATAATAATTGTACTGATGAACAATAATTACCCTGTATATCAATTATCCCACCTCTTTAAAGAGATCGCCCTCATCTCTCTTTCCTCCCATCTCTCACATTTCTTGCTATATTCAGGTATCATTTATTTTTTCACTGATCTGTCTTCCACATCTTTGTGATAACCACTGACGAAATCCTGGGAGAGAGTGAGGGAGACTGGATTTTCTAATACCCCTAGATCACTGCACCGTCCACAGTCTAGGGCATTGGATGTCACAGGGGTTTTGAGGTTACAGAAGTAAGCCTTACGCACCTGTGTACAAGAATGGAAATTATAGCACAAATCTGAAGAGCCCTCAGGAGATCTTTAGGCACATAAAATAAAATGCATAGGTGGTACTCAGTGTCTCAACAGTTACCTCTATCCATGATATAGACATATAATCCTACATTGATTATTCAGGTCCGTAAACACCTATGTCCAAGTGACTTGAGCACCAAAAGGCAATTGAAAGACATTGAGGTGCCTTTTCAGGAGAAGGGGGCATGGAGTATTGTTTTGCACTTAGAAGTCACAGACTGGTTGTACACAAAGAAACATGGAAATTTTCATTTATTGTGAGCTGAATGGAAACATCTAAGAGGTAGAATTTCATCTATAATAAAATAACACATGTGTAATTTTAAACATAAATACATAACTAGAGTTCAGTGCTCCAGGAAAAGGGCATAGCTGGGTCATGTGTCATTGATTGTCTCTCTCAAAGAGTGTAAGAACATAAACTGATCTTTATCACAGTCGTGTGGTTCTTAACTCATTACGAAGATTTGGACAAAAAGACAAAGAGAACATGCAGGAGAGCAAATGAGAAGGGAGACAAAGAAGAGGGAGTTCTGCAGAGGAAGAAACCCTAGGCCCTGGCCCAGGGTGTCCTCTATCAGAATCTTCAACCCACCACCAATTCTTGACTTTTCAACACCCGTCAGCTGTGTGAGAAACTCCACTGCTGTGAGCCAGCTCCAGTTCATTTCTGTTACTTCCTCCCAACCCAACTCGCCAGCTGCTTCCTGAGTTGGGTCTATGGGGTTTGTGCACTCAGAGGAAGGAACATTTCAGCACTGTGGACTGACTGCTAGCACAGAGGTACAGGGCTGAGTCTTCTAGTTCAGATGACTTGATTTCCAGGCTGCAGGGTGAGTCTTGGGGATATTCAGCTGAGAATCGGTCCTTGAACATATCTGTTTGATCAAGAATTTCTTTGTTCCCAAAATAAGCCAAAAACTTCAACCCTTCATTCTGCTTTTGTTGATACCAGTAAAGAGCAGTATGTCCTTTTTTAGGGACACAACTCATCTTCGCTAGCTGTCCTTTCCATTTGATCAGATGTCGTGGTGTCTGGGTAACTTCGTCATCAGAAAAGCCTGGAAGAGAAGGAAAGATAAAGTAGGGTTGAAGTCCGGGAGTGTTACTGAGACAGATAAGAGTTAGGATTTGGACTGTCAAGCCCTGGATGAGGGTTTTCTTCTGTGCTTCTATGCTCAGGCCTCACCTGCTCCCAGAAGACACAGGGCCACACAGCAGAGGAAACAAGTGGCCATGGTCACATCCAAGTGACAAAAGGCTGAGGCTGTTTCAGTCCTCATAGGCAGCCTGCCTCTGACGTGACTGCTCGACAGACTGTCTTCATGGGACTGATTCATGTGCCTGGCAACACACTTCCTGGTACCGGAAAGAGAGCTTTTTGCTTCACTCAGTAAATATACCTGGTTTATATCTCATTTATGTACACTAATTTATCACCATTTTACTTCTATAAGCACTGTGTATACATATATATACATATAATGCATAAATATCTATTGTATTTATGAAGTTATAAAATGGAATAAAAAAATAATAATGGTACTACCAGAGAGTGATTACCCTGTATATCAATTATCCGTAGTCTTTGAAGGCAGTGCCCTCATCTCTCTTGCCTGTATTTCTCACATTTCCATTTAAATTCAGGTATTAATTATTTTTTTCCTAGATTGTCTTACACATCTTTGTACTAACCACTGGTGATATCTTGGGAGAGAGTGAGGGAGAGTGAAATTGCTAAGTCCTGTAGATCACTGCCCTGGCCACATTCTAGAGCATTGGATGTCACAGGGCCTATGAAGTTATGGAAATAAGCCTTATGTGCTTGTGTGTAAGAATGGAAATTATAGCACCAATGTGAAGAGCCCTAGGAGATCTTCAGACACATAAAATAAAATGCATGGGTAGCACTCAGTGTCTCAACAGTTACCTCTATCCATGATTCTAGACATATAATTCTATAAACTGATTATTCAGGTCCATAAAGACCTATGGCCAAGTGACTTGAGTGCAGAAAGACAATTGGGAGATAAAGAGGTGTTTTTTTTTTTTAGGAGAAGGGAGCATGGAGTATGGTTTCACACTTAGAAGTCACTGATTGGATGTACACAAAGAAACATGGAAGCTTTCATTTATTTTGAGCTGTGTGAAAACATCTAAGAGGCAGAATTTCATCTATAATAAAATAATACTTGTGTGATTTTCAGCACATAAATTCAAGGCTGGAGTTCAGTGCTTCAGGAAAAGGACCTTCAAGGTTATGTGTAATTGATTCTCTCTCTGATACTTTAAAGCAAAGCCTGTAAGGACTTGGGGTGATCTTTATACAGTGGTGGGTCTTAACTCATCATGAAGATTTGCACAAAAAGACAAAGAGAACATGCAGGAGAGAAAAAGACAGGACAGACAAAGGAGAAGAGGGAGTTCTGGAAAGCCTTCAACCCTAGACCCTGATCCAGGGTGTCCTCTATCAGAATCTTCAATCCACCATCAATTCTTGACTTTTCAACACCCATCAGCTGTGTGAGAAACTCCACTGTGTTGAGCCAGCTCCAGTTCATTTCTGTTACTTCCTCCCAACCCAACTCTCCAGCTGCTTCCTGAGTTGGGTCCATGGGGTTTGTGCACTCAGGGGAAGGAACATTTCAGCACTGTGGACTGACTGCTAGCACAGAGGTACAGGGCTGAGTCTTGTAGTTCAGATGACTTGATTTCCAGGCTGCAGGGTGAGTCACAGAGACGTCCAGCTGAGAATCAGTCCTTGAACTTGTCTGTTTGATCAACAAACATCTGAAAGGAAATCAAAAACTTCAACCCTTCATTCTGCTTTTGTTGATACCAGTAAAGAGCAGTGTGTCCTTTTTGAGGGGCACAACTCATCTCTGCTTGCTGTCCTTTCCATTGGACCAGATGTCTTGGTACCTGGGTAATTTCATCATCAGAAAAGCCTGCAAAAGAAGGGAACAGAACGTAACGCCATGGCCCAGAGCACTGTGGATCCAGAAAGGGTTAGTGTTTGGACTGGCAGGCCCTGGATGAGAGTTTTCTTCTGCGCTTCTGTGCTCAGGCCTCACCTGCTCCCGGGAGACAAAGGGCCACACAGCAGAAGAGCCATGTGGCCATGGTCTCATCTAGTGGTAAACGGCTGAGGCTGTTTCAGTCCTCATCAGCAGCCTTCCTGTGATGTGACTGCTCGGCAGACTCAGTCTTCACAGGACTGACTCATGTTCCTGGCAACACACTTTTGGAAGTCAAATGAGAGCTTTAACTTCACTCAGTAAATATACTTGGTTTACATCTTATTTATTTATTATATTGATATTTATTTTTACTGCTAAAAATAAAATGTGTACAGATATATATACATATAATATTCTATTTAAAAGTTATAAAATAAAATAACAAAATAATAATGGTACTGCTGAACAATGATTAGCCTGTAAGTCAATTATTAATAGTCTTTGAAGATATCACCCTCATCTCTCTTTCCCTTCTTCTCTCACACTTCCTGCTAAATCCTAGGTATTATCTATTTCTTCCCAAATTATCTTCTTCATCTTTGTGATATCCACTGATGATATCTTGGGAGAGAGTGAGGGAGGCTGGAATTTCTAATACCCCTAGACCTCTGCCCTGGCCACAGTCTAGGGCATTGGATGTCACAGGGGTTTTGAGGTTATGGAAGTAAGCCTCATGCACCTGCGTATAGGAATGGACATGTTAGCACAAATTTGAAGAGCCCTCAGGAGATCTTCAGTCACATAAAATAAAATGCATAGGTGGCACTCAGTGTCTCAACAGTTACCTCTATCCATGGTTCAAGGCATATAATCCTATACTAATTATTCAGGTCCATAAAGACCTATGTCCAAGTGACTTGAATACGGACAGGCAATTGCAGGACAGTGAAGTGTCTTTTCAGGAAAAAGGGAGCATGGAGTACTGTGTAATACATAGATGGATGTACACAAAGAAACATGGATGTACACAAAGAAACATGGAAACTTTCATTTATTCTAAGCTCAGTGGAAACACCTAAGAGAAAAAATTTCATCTATAATAAAATAACAGGTCTGATTTTCAGTACATAAATGCATGGCTAGAGTTCACTGCTCCAGGAGAAGGACGGGGCTGGGTCATATGTAATTCATTCTGTCTCTGAGATTTTAAAGCAAAGCTTGGAAGGACTTGGGCTGATCTTTATCACGGTGGTGTTTCTTTACTCACCATGAAGATTTGGACAAAAAGAGAAAGAGAACATGCAGAAGAGAAAAAGATAGAGGAGACAAAGAGGGAGTTCTGCAGAGGCAGCCACCCTAGACCCTGGCCCAGGGTGTGCTCTCTCAGAATAATCAACCCACCACCAATTCTTGACTTTTCAACACCCATCAGCTGTGTGAGAAACTGCACTGCTGTGAGCCAGCTCCAATTCATTTCTGTTACTTCCTCCCAACCCAACTCGCCAGCTGCTTCCTGAGTTGGGTCCATGGGGTTTGTGCGCTCAGGGGAAGGAACATTTCAGCACTGTGGACTCACTGCTAGCACAGAGGTACAGGGCTGAGTCTTGTAGTTCAGATGACTCAATTTCCAGGCTGCAGGGTGAGTCTTGGAGACAGTCAGCTGAGACTCGGTCCTTGAACATATCTGCTTGATCAAGAATTTGTTTGTTCCCAAAATAAGCCAACAACTTCAACCCTTCGTTCTGCTTTTGCTGATACCAGTAAAGAGCAGTATGTCCTTCTTAGGGACACAACTCATCTTCGCTTGCTGTCCTTTCCATTTGAGCAGGTTCCTTGGCACTTGGGTAACTTTATCATCAGAAAATCCTGGAAGAGAAGGGAAGAGCTGGTAAGACCCAAACCTGGGAGTGTTGCTGATACAGGAAAGGGTTTGGCTTTGGCTTAGCAAGCCAACGAGGAGAGTTTTCTTTTGCACTTCTGTGCTCAGGCCTCACCTGCTCCCAAGAGACAAAAGGTCACACAGCAGAGCAGCCGTGTAGTGGCAAAAGGCTGAGGCTGTTTCAGTCCTCATCGGCAGCCTGCCTGTGACGTGACTGCTTTGCAGACTAGCCTTCATGGGACTGATTCTTGTTCCTGACAACACACTCACTGGTATTTACTGGAAGGGACGTTTATCCTAGCTGAGTAAATATATCACAGGTTTTTCTTCATTTTAATATATTTACTTTATTAATATAATACATAGATCCTTTTCAAAATTTATGAAGCAAGCACACTAATGAAATAGTAAACATTACTTCTGGGCAGTGATTAAATTCTTCACGCCTTAGTGATGGGCATTTTAGATCTGTCTCTTTCTCTCCCTTTCTATGTATATAAATGCATTTATATATATGCATTCTTTTCAATTAAAAATTCTTCAAGTGCTATTTTATAATCCTTTTTAGTTAGCGATTGTATTTCCTTTTCCACCCATATTTACTATTCAATTTTTATTCAGAAATCCACAGTTGTCTGCTAACTGAATTTACCATTAATTTGTATTTCCATTTCTAACTTGGTGTCAACCTTTTTTTTTTTGTAACAGGAATTGAACTTGGGACCCTGCACTTGCCAGGCAGGCACTTGTGCTGCTGAGCTACATCCCTGGCCCTCACTGCTACTGCTATTAATTACCTAATCCTCTTTTAGTACAAGAGATCCCTGTTATTGTTGTTGTTACAACCCTGAGTCTAACCCCTCCTTTGAAAATTTTTCACATTCTTGTTATTTTGGGTGTATTTTAACTAGTTCTTTTACTAGTATTTTTTTTTTAGGTATTTCTAATTTTTCCTGATTTTTCTGTCCCTACTTATTTTATGTAGCACACTACTTTTTGTTTTGGTTTCCACTGGTTATTCTGCATCTCTTTTAATTCCACTATTAATCATTTGAAGTGCATAATTCCATATATTTCTCCTTACTCATTCAATTTTCCAAGAAGTTTTTCTCTACTTTAGAAAACTGGTATAGCATATATCAACAAGACTTTGGTAATTTAAATGAGCACTACAACAAGTAATTTGAATTGGGAAATACCAGGCTTCTTTAATCTCCTTTAAGAACCAGAATAACACTATACGTTCAAGCATGTTCTCTCTGCTTTTTAAATCTATATTTTGGGTGGAAATTTATGACATTATAGCTGAATCCTTTATGTATAAAGCTGAATTCTCCAGAACCTAAGTCATTTGTCTAGTTCTATCACTTCTCAGTTTCACATCTGTATGTACAACAGTGTAATTCCACTTTTCATCTGATTGTCCCAAACATTTTGAAACCTTTCTCTCCCAAATGGAAATTTCTAGTATTAATAAAATCACATATTGCTTGAAGTTGTGGTCTTTGTATGTATCCAATGTTGTACAGAGCCAACTAAAAAATTATATTGCTCCCCTGTGTGCTGATGAGAATTATAACTTTTTCTCAGGTTCCAGCTCTCTTGAGCAACAGATTATAAGGGATTTTCACATTCACAGTCATAAAACCAGAAATTCACCATGTTCAAAAATTTCTTCCTGTCTCCTTTCTCAAATGTGCTCCATTGCATTGAATTCACGGCAGGTGCTCATCTTGGTGCTGTTTGCTAACTGTTCCCCAAAGTGTTACTCTATTTAACTCACCTTTGCATAAGTTGTTCTCTTTAACAGAGGTGTCCTGCTCAGAACCAGCTGCATCTGGTGAAGATTAAATGTGACCTCCTCTTAGCTCCCTCTGACCCAGCAGACAGACTTAGGTCACCTCCTCCCCTGAGCTCCCAAAGAATGTCTGAATACAGTACTCTTTAATATTACATTCTGTTCTGTCCTGTTCTACTCTATTCCACTACAATCATGAGTTTACTAGACAGAATTTCTTGGAGAAAGGATCTCTTTTCTATTCAATTTAATATCCTTGGTATTTGGAAAAGTGGCAAATCATAGTAAAATCTCAAGAAAAAACAGATAAACCTAAAAGGAATGATCAATAATGCCTGAGGCATAGAGAGAAAAACATCCTCTAACATTGTTCCTATGGGTGTTAATAATTAGTGGAAGAAGATTTTTAAAAAATTAAAATAGTGCTATCCCCCTGCTGGGTATTTTCCCAGAAGATCTAAAAACATCATATCACAGTGATATATGTGCACCTATGTTCATAGCAGCACAATTTGTAATTGCTAAAATGTAGAAGCAACCCAAATGTCCATCCACCGAGGATTGGATAAGAAAATTGTGGTACTTTTATATAATGGAATATTACTCAGCTATAAAGAAAGATAAACTCGAGGCCTTTATATTTAAATGGTCACAACTAGAGACCATACTCATAAGTGAAATAAATCAAACATACATGTGCAAGCACCACATTGTTTCTCTAGTGTAAATCTTAAAAGAGTTAATTTAAACTCGGAGGTATGATAGACACTGTGAAATGATAGGAAACCACTGAAGAGTAAAGGGCAACTGGGATGTGGGAAAAGAGGAGGGAATGAAGGAGAAATTTTGTATGTATGTATATACAGGATGGTTAACATGGTTGTTCTTCTGTCTTCTATTTCTATGCTGAAAGAAACCGTCAATGAGTCTTGGGTTGACCAGTATTGCATGTCTATATCTGTTTTCATGAGAAGCCACTTTGAAAATATCAATATGTAATACAACCACCATTGTTAATTCCCTACCACTTTGTTTGTAACTCTGTATTGTCTGTACTGTGCTTGTGATATGTTGTAAAATGTTGTATGTCTGTTAATGTTTCCCCCCTTTATCTTTAAAATAAAAAAAAATTAAAATAAAAGCCACATATGGTGGCACACACCTGTAATGCCATGACTCTAGGAGGCTGTGGCAGAAATATTTCAAGTTCATGCCCAGCCCGGGCAACTTAGTAACTTAGTGAGAGCCTGTCTCTAGAGAAATTAAACCTTTTTTTAAAGATCTGGGAATATAGCTCTCAGGGTAAAAGTTCTGGGTTTAATTCCTAGTACTGTGAAATAATAAAATGAGTTGGGAGTGCAGTGCTGAGGAGGTTTGCGCACGGAGGGATTCTGGCTCCCTTCCAGTGTGGTGCGCTACCAGAGCAGAGGTACAAAGCTGTTTGGATGGTGTAATCCATCCTCACAGGGGGACTGGGGATTTAGCTCAGCGGCAAAGTGCCTGCCTGGCAAGCGCAAGGTCGTGAGTTCGGTTCCTGGTACCAGAGAAAAACCAAAAAAAGCAAAACCAAAACATCTTCACAGGGAAGGGAAACAGCCCCTTCTCCTCTCAAGAGACACCGTGGCCTTCAGTTATGTCTCCTTCTTTGAGCATCCTTCTCAATCTTTGAATAATACATCTGCTTCAGACGTTATCTGGGATCCTGTTGGTCCCAGTACATGCACTCAGATTCTGTTTGCATTCCAGGGTCACATCCTATCCAACCCCCATGAGCATGAATACTATCCAGTAGATGGTAGCCTCCCCAGGTCCTGTGGGATAAAGAGATAAAGATGGTGGGTTATGCTCGGAAGGAAACCTGATGCTACTGTGAGAAGGATCTGGAGCAGAGGTCTGGCAGGCCTGGAATAGGAATTCACCAACAGCGCATCAGAAGACAAAGGGTCACAAGGTAGGGAACCTAGCTGCCCATTTCAGGGACAAGATCTCTCTAAAGTTCCTCCTACGGCAGATGTGAAAGAACCAAGTGAAGGGGCTGAGACCTACATCATTCCAACCCTGCTCAAGATACAGAATGGTACAGATGGCCTTGCTGATGCTTTGACTAAGGCTCAGAGATCTGTTCTTTCTCTTCTGCCTGTAGAGGTTCTTCACATCCCTTCTACATGGACAAATGCCCACGAGGGGAGAAGAAATCCCTCACCTCCTGGACAGAGTGATATTCAGAATGCTACTTCCTTGTGCATCAGCTATAATGACATATAGGTAAATAAATATCTGCAGTTTCTAGCTTCTACTGACTACTCTGGCTCCCACCAATGTGGTTAAGAGGAGGAAGCCTCAAATATAGGAAGGGGTCAGGTGTTTAGTTGTTTCTAAAAAGCAATTTATCCATCCTCTGGATTTAGTGTAAGTAGTTTATACAATGGAGATGGGCCAGGGTTACTCCAGCAATTTTAGCATCAGCAAAGGGCACTCAGCTGACCTCAGGGGATTAGTGCAGGGATTTTGGAGATGATAGCCTGAGTCCTGGGAAAACTAACTTCTCATCAGTTTGGT
This sequence comes from Chinchilla lanigera, assembly GCF_000276665.1. Lineage (NCBI taxonomy): Eukaryota > Metazoa > Chordata > Mammalia > Rodentia > Chinchillidae > Chinchilla > Chinchilla lanigera. The sequence continues at coordinate 1,089,524 of NW_004955494.1, forward strand.
TTTATCATTTATAAAATCGAGATAGTGAATGTCTTTTTCAAAATTATAGAAATGAATTTAGAACAATTCTTAACACACAATAAACTCCACATATTTGCCTGCTGTTATTGTTTTCTGTATTCAGTAGTCTGATACACCATGAATTGGAAAGTTAAGACAGTATGGGAAAAATCAGAATTTATGGACTTAAGATTGCACCTTATAACTAAAATATTCCCCAGCATTCCGTTAGGATTTATCCAAGTGTAAATGCATTGCACAGCATGGGTTCTTCTCAAGAGTCTTGCATCAATGAAAACGAGACCACTAATTAAACATTTCTGAAAGCTTTTGTCTTTGTAGACAAAATGTTGTTTTATATCTTATCCGAGGTCCTTGGTCATAAAAAAAATACTGTACTTTCACGATGTCACTTTCGGTTGGAATCTGGTAGATCAGGAACTTTGCTGCCCTCCTCTGGAAGAAAAGCAGAAGACACAGAGAGAAAGAGGCAGGAAGGGTGCAAGGGGAGGAAGTGAGGTTTTAGTGAGAATCATTAAGAACAGCAGCAGCAGCAGCAGCAGCAGCAGCAGCAGCGTAGGTGAGCTGCTAAGAAGAAGGCCCATTGTATGGTCGCCTCCAGTGCTAGCCTTGAAGATTTCCATTCTCAGTCACACCTGCAAAGCAGAAGTTCTCATTCCTTGTACAGAGCTCTTCTCTTTGCTTTTATCATAGACCTTTCTGTCTGTCTGAGAACTCCAAAGGAGCTCTTTCCAAAAAAATACTTTAAAAATATGAACTAGAATGCATAACACTACGAAGGAAACCAACTATTTTGAAAAGTGGATATCAAAATGTTATTTTAAAATATATAATGTATTAATATATGTATGTCTTTAAAGTTTAGTAAACTAAATATATCTTAGTAAGTCTGAAAACTGCTATGATTTCAAAGTATTAATTAGAGCAAATGGAATATACTTTATGTAATGTGATGGAATTTCACATAAATATACAAATGCATTTAATATATATGCAATTATATTATTACTGCTATTATGGACTTTGTCACAATATTAATAAAACTTTTATGGGGGCTGGGGTTTAGCTCAGTGGCACAGCGCCTGCCCGGCAAGCACAAGGTCATGAGTTCGATCCCCGTACCAGAAAAAACTAAATAAATAGATAAAATAAAATAAAACTTTTATGGTTGTTACATTTATCATGGAGGGAAATGCTATGTGTCATTTGAGATTGACACAAGAATAAAGATGTGTCTTTCTATTCAAATTAATGGATTCCTTGCATGGACACCTTGGTTTGGGAAGAGTAAATGGTAGCATTCATGTATTTAATTATTGTCATTTTGTGCTCCTCAAATTATCTTTGAAATTTTACTCTTATCTACAGTCATGTAGGGACATAAGCCCCATTTTATGTTCCAAAAATCTATAGAGCAAATTTGGTGGAGAGATCAAACAGGTTGCATTTTTCTTTCAATAAGAAATCAGGCCGTTTACTCTAAATCAGCAAAATATGTAGAGCAGATGAAAGAGTTTGGACATAAAGTTGGACATGAGTCAAAAAACTGTATGTAATAAAAACTTTTTACTGTTTAAGTCAAGCATAAGTCATACTCCTTAGCACTGTTTCTATAACACTGTTCAAAAATTGTATTTCTCAATGTTTCCTTAAGGATGTGAACAAACTGTTGTTTCTTGGTTGGGCACCTGTTGAAGTAGCTAGCATTCTAGGCCTGCACTGAATGAAAATACAAACGATGAAAAGACCAAAGCTCCATGTAGTGGGGTTATGAGAACAATGACAGCAAAGAACAGCCCTTAAAAATCTGAATGTTCTCAAGGATCAACATTTAATAGAATGAATTTTTATCACCTCTTCATTTGATTGTCATGGTTCTGGCACTTTTGTAAAACTTGTCAAAATTTATTGAAATGTATCCTCAAAATGGGGTGAATATTATTGTATGTATTTCTATTTCAATAAAGTTGGTTTTTAATGATCTAGTATCCAGAAGACAGAAGTTTCTGGGAGTTTCTACGGCAAGGAGAGCTAAGGAAAGCAGTCAGACAACCCTCAACGTCTCAGAGTCCTGATAACTAACGGATCTAAGGAAATATGAGGAACTAGATGATCAGGGTCCATGAGAAAGTTAATGTTGATGTGCTTGTCATCTGCAGTCATGAATACACAGATTTACCAAGGAAAAGCTCAGAATTACATAAGTTTTACAAAGAAGGTTAGAAACCCATGAGGCTCATTTAAAAATAGAAAGAAGTGGTAGAGGAAGAGATGGAGGGGAGAGAGAGAGAGAAAGAAAGACAGACAAGAGAGACAGACACAAAGACAGAGAGACAGAGACAGACAGAGACAGACAGACAGACGGAGACAGAGACAGAGGAGGCCCTGGTAAATCTTGACTATTGACAAATATGCTGCGCACCTGGGAATCTGAGTCCCCTTCCTAACTTTCTTTCCCTCTCCTGGTTTCTTTCCTCGTGTCCCCATCCACGGTTTTAAGCACCCATTTTGCTCACTGAGAACTATCATTTACAAGTTTTTTCTTCGGGTTGTACTCTTTCATGTTGGGTTTCTGTTTGTTCTCTGCCGCATAATGTACCAGCTATTCCTTGAGCAGGTTTCTAACGAGTTCATGTTCTCAGAAGAACTTACAACCAGCACCGTGGTGTGGCTGCTGGCACAGAAGTACATTGCTGAGTCTGTGAGCTCAGGGAACCTAATTTTCAAGCTGCAGGGTGAGTTCTGGGGACACTGGGCTGAAAATTTGAGAGAAAACAAAGAAGTTGAGCTCTTCTGCCAATCTGTTATGATATCAATAAATAAACTTATATTCCTTTTTTGGGAATACAATAAATCTCTGTTTTGGGCTCCTTCCCTTTGACCAGATGTCTCAGAATCTGTATGATTTCAGTATCCATGGAGCCTATGGACAAAGGAGACAGAAATTGAAGAGAAAGAGCTTGCCCAGAAGGGAAGCTGATATTGCAAGCACAAGAGAAAGTGCTGACACAAGAATATAACAGTTCAGAGCAGGGGCTTCCCTGCTCCCCAGGAAAGCAGGGCTACACAGCCGAGAAGTCTGACACTCATGGCTGGTTCAGGGAGCAGGCAGTAGCAGGTGGCCTCACCCCCAAGCAACAACCTCCTGTGACAAGATCCCTTCCCATAGACTTCATAGTCTTGGCTCTATCTTTGGGATAAAAACATTTCACCAAATGGGGGAGGACAGGCTTTGTCTTAGCTGGTGGAAACAAATACTGTGAGATTCAGCCTGCTATTATTTTCTTCTTTGGTGACTCACTCTTTCTATGCTTTGTAATAAAATCACACATTTCTAATGTATTTGCTTTTAAACTTGTCAGTTTTCCTCCTGCCCTCCTCCTTTTATCTTAGCTAATGACTCATTCAATTCAATGCACAGCAGTCACAGCTTTTGCAACACGTGTATCTTCACCCATCATCCACTTCTAGAAACATAAGCTGAGTTACACAGATAATACTTATGACAAATATGCAATGCATACGGAGAAAGAATAAAATGCATTCCCTGCTCTGAGCCAGCCAGCTTAGGATATGGATTATGGCTGAGAATTTTTCAGTCTATATCATTTTTCCAGCCTGTACTGTTCTTTCTGCCTTACACCAAGGTAGCGATAACTCTAACCTCTAGATTTATCAGATACTAGCTTTTCTTTATATTTTCTAACATTTACACAAGCATTTATGACATATATTTTTTAACACTGTATGTCTTTTGAATTTACCTCTGAAGAGAATCATTCTGTTCACATTTTTCTATGCTGGTTATTTTTTCATTACAATTCATGTTGACACATACAATCTCAGCCAGTCTATTTTCACTAATATTTAGCATTCCATTTATTCACGTGCTAGAATTTACTATCCATTCTTGAATTAATGCCCACTAACTGCCCTCAGGCTTTTTTGCTGTCAAGAGTATTGTACTCTTGTATATCTCTATACATACCAAGGAGTAAGAGTTTCTCTACTCTTGGGAATATAAAGACTGAGTCTTATTCAAAGTGTCAGCTTTACATAATATGACACAACGCTTTCTAAACTGATTAACCCAAATAAATAACCCCGCCAACCATTTCTGTTCCACATGCTAGGACTGCAACCAGTAGTATTACATGTCCTTCTAATTTTGCGTGTTTATTCGGTTAAAATTGAGTCTCACTGTATAATGTAGTTTTAGTTTGCCCTCCTGATTGCTGAGGAAGTTGAATTTTTAGAAAAATATTTATAAACCACTAATGTGTTCTGTAAATGGGCTTTTGCCCACATTTCTTTTGGCTGATTACCTAGTATGTGTTTGTTTTTATATATTCTGGATATTTTACCTTTGGCAGCTGTATGTGTTGCTAATATCTTTCCAATTTGTGGCTTACTCTTTGTGGTGCTTTAACATTTTTTAAATCTAGTAGAATGTAACATTCTTTTCTTTCGGGTCTTGAAATAAAAAATTGAAAAGGGCCTAGGGGTATAGCTCAGAGTGAAGGCAGTGGGTTCAATCCCAAGTACCGAATTTTTTTTTTAAATATATGTACCTATTTCAACTGTCTATTGCTACCATGAGGAAATGAAATTGATCTTTTCTTTTTGTATTAAATTCAATAAACTTACTGAATTCAATAAATTTTGGCTTTTGGAAATGTAATGGCTCTTTTAGATCTTTCTAAATAAACGTAATTGTTGATAATTACTGCCTCGCCCCGCCCCCCTAGCCCCGCCCCGCCTCACCTCACCTTCTCTTCCTTTCCCTTCCCTTCTCTTCCTTTCCCTTCCCTTCCTTTTCCTTTCCCATACCCACATTTTGCCTTTCTCTTGCCCTTACTCCACTGGCTGCAACAGCATTACAATGTAGAGTACAAATGGTGACGTTATTTATTTATTGCAGTCACTTGCACATGAGTTAAACAACAATGATGGATGCCAGATATGTGGTAGATACTATAAGAATTACAAAATGTAAGCCTAAGTCCTGCTGTTTCTGATACCAACTGCCCTCTCAGGTTATCTGCAAGTCAGTCTTCCAATCAGTGTCCAAACATCTCACCCAAAGTACCTCAGGCATCTAGCTGCTCTTCAGGTGAAGATCTGTGTGGTCTTCAGTGCCACATATCTTTTGCAGATGACCCACATGGTCCCCTGCTGGCCAGAGGGAAATGCATCCGATCCTGGCTGATCCCGCAGCATTAGGCCACCAGGTGAGTGGAGACTCTCCTACTTCATACCATGGTGCAGCGTCTGGGCATCTCAAGTGCCAGAGTGAAATTAGGAATCCACCTGGGGTGGTAATGTGGTCCCTACTCTTTAGAATTGTTTGTCGTAATTATTTACACGGTGATGCTGTCACTAATCTAATATTGGTGGATAGTTTATCAGTAGACATTGTCCTCCATCTTTTCTGACCACCGTTCAAAGTGAATGCATATCTCAAACACTGTCCCAAGCTCTCTGCTCTTTCCCTTATGTATTCTGTCCACAAAGGATTGTATGCACGTTCATTATTCCAATTATGCCAAATGTCCCAAACATTTTCCTCTCTGCCTGATCTATCTTCTGAGTCCATGAACTTGTAGCCCAATAGCATTCTGCATATTTGCTGCTGGGTTTCTGACTCTGAGGCTTCCCTAATCTCCAAGTAAGTCACTATTATTTTCCTAATCTATGTGGTTGTAGCAATCATCTTCACACCCCTGTCTATTGATGTGTGTATCTAATCAATTATCAGGTCTTTTGATTTACTTCTTAAGTGCCTTTAAAACCCCTCATTTCTCTACATTTCCATCACTACTGTAACCACGAGAGCCCCCTATTGTTTGTCTGAGTTACTGCACCAGTTACCTATTTTCTTTGTGTCACTTCTTTGCACACTGCTGAAGTCAGGGTGGGATGCCGAGGATGCACCACCCAAACACAGACCACTTTGACATAAAGATTATTTTGAGGTAAAGACACTTAAGAAGAGGCAACAAGTGCAAGAAGGTACTCTGACCCTCTTCCTTTGCTTCCTATAAGTGGGAGATAAAACCCCATATGAAAGATATCCTCCTCACACCTGAGGAAAAGTTCCTTTCTCCTCAGCAAGCACAGAATGCCGAGGTCAAGAGAAATCTGTGCAAAACAGCCTTGTTAGAATAATCCTTCTCCTCCTAATTGCTTCTCCATTCCATTAACTGTCCTAGCTCAGCCTATTTGCCTTGTTATCGCTTCATAAGTTACTATTCTGTCTAATTCAATGTATAAGTGTTCACCTCTAACTGTATATTTGCGTTTTTATATCTTTGGAGGGTTGCCATGGCATATAAATCTTGTATCAAATAAATTTATTCACTCTTCTTTGTTTATTATGCTTATGTCAGTTTAATTCTCAGCCCAACTGAAAAACTACAGAAGGATTTACCTCTAGGTAAAATTTTACCTACCTTACAGGGTCTGTTGTAGCCAGGATGCTGGCTACAAACACACACCCACACACATACAAATCTGAGTATCTCAGAGGTCAAATGCTCAAAAACACAATCGGTTCTATTAAGCTTTATGTTAAATTCTATATAATTTACCCTGACTTATGAGGTCATGGCGGTCTGATGTTATCCTTCCTCTTTCAACCTCAGCCTGTCCTCGTTGCATTCCCACTCTGTTCCTGGATCACTGCTAATTTCTCTCTATTCACTAAGCTCACGGATTTCTCTCCTGACTGACATTTCCGTCTTCCTTAAAGGCTCTTCCTTTCATTATCTCTGGTCCCACTTCATTAAGAACAGCTTATCTTGGTGGGAAGTGTTCAGGGATGATATCTAATGTTTTCCCCAGAACTTATCTTAATTGGAGTAGAAACATTAAATATATGATATCAGGGGTTTAGACTCTGCAGGGCATGTTTGACTCAGAGTCACCTGCAGTAAGTTAGCCATGGTCGCTTTTGTTAGATAAAACAAAGGAATCGTAACTGATTGCTCAAATGGTACCTGAGAATAAATGACAGATAAAGGACATTCAAATGTTCACTGAGGTTGACTACTGGTCTGTCAGAAGTAGTCAGACTGCATTCCACATTCTGATGGGGGAGGCAGGGGGAGGAATGGCAGCAGTGGTTTGAAATCAGGAAATACAGAATCAAATCACCTCCCTCAGCCACCTGAGGTCTATGCACTCTCATAATTGGGTTGATTCCTGGAAACCAACTTCAGGATGGCTTTTGGAGAAATTTTGAAAGTCATCACCAGTTGATCCATATTTTGCACATTTCTTATGTATAAGGTAGGGTACTGAGGAAGTATTGGAGACTCAAATTGGGGGTATCCAAGGTAATGGGAGACTTAAAGAAGGACCTTGCCTCCCTTGAAACCTCTGCAGTTCTCCGAATGGCAACTCCATTGGTGGAGACCATGGAGCCAAGGGAGGGAGAAAGAAGGGGAGAGGAGTGTGGGAGAGAGATGACAAAAGGATGGATGGGAGGGTGAGAAGGAGTCTATCTCAGAAATGAACTTGCTTTTAAGTACAATATAGCCCTGAGAGTAAAACATAGAATCAAAGTATGGAAAAATGTTTTACACTTTAAAAGAATCACTCATTTTATCATCTTTTCCCAGGAAATCTTGTGGGACTTTATTTCTATGGTCCTGGTCCAAGGAGAACAGAATCCAAATGTGGATTGCATTATATTGCTCTCACCAGTATCCCTGTTTGCATCTAGCATATCCATAGAACCCACAGAGATGTGAGTGATTCTTGACAAAGTTGCAAAGGGGAGAGAAACAGAAGGAGCCTGTAAGGAAAGCTTCAGGCAGAAGTTTGTTTCTGGTTTGTTTGTTTGTTTGTTTGTTTTGGCACATGGCTTTGCTGCTGAGCTAGAAAGTTCTAGAACATAGAATAAGTGGAGCACAGAAACCTTGGAAAAATCCTTTCCTCAGAGAAAGCAAAATATCTTTTATGAAGAGAATACTCTGATCTTTTCCATGTTATTGGTGAAGGAGGCAATGGAATATTTCAAAAGTATCATACAAGCTTTGCTAGGCTAAAAATTTTGGAGAGCAATGTGGCTATAGTTCTGGGTTCTCAATTTCAGTGACAATGAATGTAGTGACTGAACCTAGATCGTATAAGCAGAAGCGACAAAGGGCATAGTGATCATGTAGATACAATGATGGTTCCATGCCTATTGCTGAATCAGCTTTATTAGGATAATTAATTGGGAAGCCATTAGATGTTAGGGGCTCTCACATCCTAAGTTGTTATATAAGCAAACCAAAACTCACATCAGCAGGAATGATTAAAGCCCAGGAAAGCAAAATTTAAGCTTAACAGATCAGAGACTGCCAACTAAACTAAAATATTTTCATTTTAACCAAATCTTTCCTTTGTCATGTTCTAAGAACACCTTATAGAAGTTTTCCCTGCTAAGCCTTTGGTGGAGCCCAAGCCATTTTTGGAATGGTTCTGCACAAATGATGATTGTCGTCTGCTCAAATAACTTGTAAAAATTTTAATTGGCCTACATTTGCTTTTTAACAGTCCTCCTCATTGTGCGAAGTCCCACTTTGGTCCAGGACAAGGTCTCATCTGCATGCTGCCATCCTCACACTTGGTGCCTAAATGTCTGCTAGCCGTTGGAAGGGGATCCACTGAGACCCAGGACTGCTGTTTGGCAGATAGGTTTATACTTGGGAAGAACAGAAGCTGAGAGGCCTCTACTCTGCAGTTCTTACTACAAAAGGCTCTTTATCCTCCTCTTTGAAGAACGTTAATCCCTTCTAATCTTTTCATCTCTTTCCATTTTTCTCTCCTTTTTCTTCTCTTGTGTGTAGGATTGGATTGATCTTAACTTGTGGTTCATAACACACAGGCATTGCTTGTCAATTTGTTTTTACTTATTCAAAAACATACCAGCGACTGTTGAAACATTTCCTCCTTTCATGTTAATATGCAGGACAGACCTTGACAATATTTGCATTTGCAACTGTGTTGCTCTCTTTCCTCCTATCTCTTCACATGTTGGTTAGAAATGCCTGTCTCTTCTAACAATTGTATGTTGGGGTCTTTCACTCATTTTCATTGGATCCTACAGATTTAGGGTCAAAGTAATTTTCTTTTTTTGCTTTCTCTTAGGATAGGAATTTTCTAAGGACCTACATCCCCTGATCCACTTACCTTCTAGCTTGACAGAGTGTTCTAGGTCAGAAGACAAACCATGTAGTCTGAAGTCTACCACGCAGGCTCCCTTCCCACTTCTTCCTTTTCACACTTTGGTTAAGAGCAGCTCTCAACACCTTCTCTAGGGCTGCTTCAAGTATGCCCTGTGCCTGGCTGCACAGGGGGCCCCTCCTGTATCCCAGGACTTGTCTCACCTTCATCAGCCCAGCCCCCACACACCCATGATAGGAATCATCCATGAATGACTCTCTCCGCTTGGCTGTCACATGATTTGCCAAACCTTGAAGGTCCAGCATGGTTCTAAGAGAGGGCTGAATAACATTGGAGTGCTCAGTGCCCCAGCTTACCATAGACAAGACACTGCAATTTATAGACGTGTCTTCACACTAAATCCATAGGGTCATGTGGAGATGCATCCAGAACACATGACTTGCGTGTAGCAGATTCAATACAAAAATCCAAGTTGTCAGGGGACTTTCCATGTCAGTTTGCCCCTGTATGGGCCTGAATCAAATCCCATTTAAACTACCTCCTTTTTATTCCACACTCAAATCCATTTTCTCTCTCTCTTTCCCTCCCTCCCCTCCTCTTCCTTCTATTCCCCATACATCAACAAGAGGAGCTGTGGTTTTCACCCCCACACCTCCTTCCACAGCACAGGCTGCTGCACATGTTCTTGCCCAGCTCCCTGATGAATACCAAGCACTGTGTCACTAGCACCGCAGAAGTAGAGGCCGCTGTCTTCGGGATGGGTGGTGGTCACTGTCAGAGTTGAGTAGGTTAGGTTGGGGTGGCTGATGGGAAACTTGGCTGGAGTGAAACCCTGTTCATGTGAGCCTGAGGAACCCGTGTTAGAAGTTGCCATCAGCACGAAGCCCTGTTTGGGGAACTGACGATACCAAAACACCGTTGAGGCCTGAATGTCCACATAGCGACATTCAATCTTCACAGAGGACCCACTCTTACAGACGGCCCTGCGTGGCTGTTGGAGGACGAGAGCTCCAAGCCCAGAAGCTGTTGAAAGAAAAGACAGAGGTACAAACATGGCCAGCAGGACCACAGCCAGACATGACCTGAGTCAGACCGAACCCCAGAAAACATAACGGATTTCTATTGCCTTACTCCCAGCTCCTAGAAAATCTTATATATGCTTTTATTTTGTACAATCATCTTCTCAGACTCCCTAGGACTGTACCCCAACCTCCCCTGACTGAAGTTTCACCCTTTGCACTTTAGACAGCCCGGGTGCTCCTGCTCACTCCAATCAGTACAGACAACCCACATAGGCCTGCTACTACTTGACTCTTTTCAACACGCAAGCAAACACACACACATGCTCACAGACACACACACACACACACACACACACACACACTCACATGCCCAAGCCTTCAGCTGTAATAAGCCCCGTACTTGGCCCCAGAAGCAACAGAAGCATCAGCATCTTCAATGTTGTCTGCACACTGCCTCCTCCGAGGCAAGGTTACAGGATGCTGTGTTCTTTCTGTCCTTCCCTCCGGAGGACGCAGAGCCAATCTCATAATCCTGGCTACTCGAGTCTGCCCTCTGGTGGTGGCCTTTGCCAGTGACGCAAGATCCGTCCAACTCCCTATCAAAGAAGTGTATCATGCTTACAGTAACTCCTCAGTTTAACTTGTGAATGTATGGAAGATACACTGAGACCGAGAGCATTCAGAGGATTTTAGTGAGATTCTCATAAGAAAGGATGTTTTGAGCAGTAAGGGTCATCAGAGTCCATTATTAGCTTTTTGTGCCATATCCTCAAAGTCATCATGCCGGGGCAATCATAATGGTCAGTCACTGGAACTACAGGTTGGCAGTGCCATGTGCCTCAACAATATCCAGGGTGGAGGGTCTACATCTCTCATAATCATGAAGACAATTTCTTCAACTTCTCAACGAGACAGTTACCTCATAACTATTTTACATTAATCTCCTCATGTATTGATGGACAATATTTTTAAATTTCTATCAATATTTACCTGTTTACCTTGTGTGTCTTTGTGCCAAAGAGGTTTGGACAACGATTTACTTAAAATCATATTACTTTAAGAGAGTTCATACTAAGTACTGGCCAATGGAAATAGGTTCTAGGAGGTTTAGGAAGTTCATTATGATGTGAACACCCTGTGATTACTGATGGAATGAATCAGTCTTGAAAATGGATAGCAATTACAAAGACTTCACCAGGTCTTTCCCAGACATATTCTTTGCTCACCAGCCTCCTGGTTATGACTGAACTTAATGTTTGCTTCTGTGTTTCTGGGGTGGTTAGCCTACAAAGTTGGGATTAAGACTCGACTCACCAAGTTATGGCAGGATCCCTACCACCACCAGATGCTTTCCAGAGAACTCCCTGGGTAGTGGGCACAAAAAGCCAGAGAACTTCCCTGGCTCCCTGCATCAGCCCTCTTCACAGTTCCTCTAAGGCACAGACAGATATACCTAATTCATCTCTAACTCAACTCAAGCCCTGCTCATCCACCTTCACCCCGCAGAACTAATTAGAATGTTTTGCTAACTATGGTTTTGGACATTTACTATCTAGCTTCTCCCCATTCTATGTCAAGCCTGATTCCTATTATATATTTTTATTCCTTAACACATAGTCATTTTTCACCCTGGATTGAAGCTTAACTAACCTAACTTTGTGCCATTATTGACACTGATATATGGATAATGCATTACCCATAGGGCAAGCCATTTTGTCAGTAGCCAATACATGCTATAATTCTTCATTTTTGAGATAATTGCAGCTCCACTTCCTTTCTTTTTTTTACAAGTGATGAATTTTATTGGTGTCTTGGGCACTTAAACATCTTCAGGACTGTTTGGAAAGGACACAGAAGCAGAAGTCAAAGCCCTAGCATCACCAGGGTGTGGTACAGGACAAGCCCTAGTATAGGATTCTAATAGCCCCGTACAGCATTCTGTACCTTTGCTACCAGAAACCCAGGCTATGTAGCAGACATTTATATTTAACACTGCAAAGGCATTACACCATGGATCCTGCATCTCCTAGTTGTTATGCAGATTTTCATGAAAATAAATACTGAAGATTTGTACAAGAAAAATGATGAGTGTAGATGATGGTAAACATGTAGGGGAATTATTCTCATTCAATATTGGTAAATCAATGATACTGATATTAGTTATAATTGGATCTAAAATTCTGACTGTCCAAAACACTGGAAACCAAGAAAACAGGCAGGGAGCATAGGTGCTAATTGTTCTCAAACTCAGTTTTGCTTCAGGAGAAGGGTGAAGGTAAAACTCATCCCAGGGATTTGTTACCATGATGGAGTTTCATGGTTAATCATCAAGGAAATAAAAGTAGATTTTATATTTCTAAAAGGAAAAACAGTGACATGAGATAAAAATCAATTGAGACAAAGTCAATATAAGAGGGAAGAAAAACCAGAGAAAATAAATGTGCAAAGTAAATAAAATAAATAAATCCTAATATATTCACAATCACATACTGTAGAGAATGCTACAGTAATACATTTAAAAATAAACCAACCTTCTAATTTTATAAATAATAAGGCTAACTGCAAAATACATTATACACCAATATATAAAATATCCACCTTAGTTATAGGGACACTAATCATCAAGGAAATGCAAATTAATGCAATGACCTATCAACCTCACTATTAATTTGTACAACTATTATATATGTTTTTGTGTACCTATTAAAAATAAATTTCATTTAAAACTATGGAAAAAGAAGGATAAGTGTAGAAAGCTATAAAAAGCAATATTAGACAAATGCTTTTCTAAATTTTATTTCAGAGAGAAAAAACAAAACAAAATTTCATAAGGTAATAGGAGAACAACAATGATTAATACATCGTGTGTTTTTATCTTCAAAGTAATTACTCAGAACACAAACAATATTAGCACAAACCTTTCTTTTCAATGAACTAAGAGAAATTAGTAGTATAACTATCTTAACTATCTTGTGTGTGTATATATATGTATATATTTTTCTTTTTCCCTCGTACTGTCTCCTTAGTGTGAGAAACTGAAAGAGTAAATAAGATCCAAAATGTACAATAGATATTGCGAAATGGGAAGAAACTGTTCAAAAGGAAAGAGAATCTTGGATACAAATGTTTTTTTAAAAAAGGAGAATAGCTTACCAAATAACACCCAAAGACATAAATTACCATAGTAAAATGCCCAGATTTCAAACACGCCACCTGATCAAACACAGTCCCTAGCACTGACATTCTCATGAGTGTGCTTCTTGAATCTGAGTCAGCTAGAACACAGGGCAAGGAATGCTTCAAGTCCTCCAGACTCAGACACAGTATCCTTGTAGATACCACCTTGGTTAACTGAATAGTTGCTACTAGGAAATCCAACTACCGTGTTGTAATTTTGACTACCCCAAGGCCACCATGCAGTAAAAGCCCCATGAGGTCCCACTGAAGAGTTGATGGGAGAGCTGGCATGCCCCTGGGTGAGGTCCATGTCCATGTAGACATGAGTGTGTATGTAGACACCGTCTTAGACTCTCAGCACTCCTTATCCTTCAGATATCCCAGCCCAAGTGCCTACTTGATTAACCATGTGAAAGGCTTCAAGTGAGATCGGCCAGGCTGGGTCCATTCAGCCCCTAGAACAAAGGTAGGTAATAATAGATTGTTACTGCAAATCTCTAAGTTTCATAGTAGTTTGTTACATAGCAATAGAAGATTTGGATATGGTTTTCATTACAATCTAAATTTTCTAAGTCAGGTGTGAATGTAACACACTGCAGAGATGCTAAATATTCAGCCCAGTGAAACTTCCAAGTGAATACTCTCATGCCACCGTCACCTGGATCAAGAGAAAGAACATTTTCAGAGTTCTGAAATCCTCACCCCCATCCCCAGGTAGTCAAATATGTCCCCATGGCAACCACTGTTCCTACTTCATACAGTGATACTCCTTGGTGGTTGGTGTCTCCTGTTCAACATTACGCTTGTGATAGTCGTCCAAGTTGTTGTAAATAATCTTTGATTTTAATTTTTGATGTATTATGTTTTGTTACACAAATGCAACACAATCTATTTATCCATTGCACTGTTGATTAAGTTGGATGTTTTTCAATTTGTGGCCATCAAGAATAAAGCTGCTGTAACAGTACCTTTTTCTTACATGTTTTATACATTTTCTACATCCTAAGAATTCTTAACTATTTCTTGAGTTTTATACCTTTATAGGCTGGCGTTCTATCAGTCTGTCAATGATTACTTATTGAGTCAAATAACCATTCTGTAAATGGTTATTTATTGAATCAAAAGTATAAATGACTTCTCAAACATCTCCATCATCTCCCCTCATAAATATATGCAGGATAGAGCCTGACATTTCTGTGCATGCCTATGCGGTTCTCTCTCATCCTATCTCCCCCTACTTTTTTTAGAAATATATTCTTCAACTATTAAATTTATGATACTTTTTTTTTTTTTTTGGATTTTTTTTTCCAGTACCGGGAATCGAACTCATGCCCTTGCACTTGCTAGGCAGGCACTGTGCCGCTGAGCTAAATCCCCAGCCCCAACATTTTTATGGGACTAAAAAGATTATGACCAACATAATTTTTTCCCTTTTAGGAAAGGTCTTTTACAAAGATCTACCTTCCCCGCTCTGCGTATCACTTAGCCTCTGACAGAACTTTCTAGGTTGTCAGACAAGCCATGTTGTTTCAAGTACAGGTTCCCTTTGCTCCCCACGCCCTGATACCTTTGTCAAGGCCAGCTCACAGCACTTTCTCTAGGGCTTCTTTAGGTGTGCTCTGTGCCTGAGCGCAGGGTACCCCTCATGGCTCTTAGGGCTTTTCTCTCCCATTCATCAGTCAAGAAGAGCCATGTGCAACCAGACATCAGACTTTTCCACAGTGGCTTTCTCTGCTCACCTGCGACACGATTCTCCATATTCAGGGTCTAGGTGATGACAAGATGGTGCAGAATATTGTTGGACAGGCAGCTGCCAGATTTGCCCTAGGAAACACATGGTGACCTGTGTAATTCTCTTCAGAGCTCACTACAGAATCGAATGTAGATTTATTCAATAGCACATGACTGTCATGTGGCAGATGCAACACAAAAGTACACATTTTATAATCTTCAGGGACCTTTTCCTCTCAGTTGTCCTCTTTATAGCCCCAATCCTGGTCCTATTTTTCTAGGTCTCAGACAATATACTTCCTCCCCACTTCACAGACAGATTCTTGTATTCTCTCTTCTCTCTTCTCTCCCCTTTCCCCTCTCCCCTCTTCCTCCTCCTCTCCTCTCCTCTCCTGTCTCTGTCTCTGTCTCTCTGTCTCTCTGTCTGTCTCTCTCCCTCCCTCTCCCTCCCTCTCCCTCTTTCCCTCTCTCTCCGCCCCCCCCCTCTCTCTCTCTCTCTTTCTCTCTCTCCCCCTCTTTCTCTCCAACCAGAGAAGCTGTGGTTTTCACCTCCACACTCTTTCCACAGCACAGGCTGCTACACGTGTTCTTGCCCAGCTCTCTGATTTCTACCACACACTGTGTCACTTTCACCACAGAAGTAGAAGCCACTGTCTTCAGGATGGGTGGTAGTCACTGTCAGAGTTGAGTAGTTAAGGTTTGAGTGGCTGATGGGAAATTTGGTCTGAGAAAAACCCTGTTCATAGGTGACATCAGAGCCCCCAGTAGAAATCGCCATCCTAGTGATGCCCTGTTTGGGGAACTGACGATACCAGGTCACCGCTGTGGCCTGAAAATCCAGACAGTGACATTCCATCTTCACAGAGGATCCACTCTTACAGATGGCCCTGCGTGGCTGTTGAAGGACGAGAGCCCCAAGCCCAGAACCTGCTGAAACAGGACAGAGGGACAAAAGAAGCCAGCAGGTGCACAGTCAGGCTGAACCTGGGTCAGACAGAACCTCAGAAAACTCTGCCTTTCTGTCACCTTTGTCTCAGCTCCTGGAAAATCCCATTTTCCCCCTTTTGTACCATCCTCTCAGCCTCCTTAGCCTCAGAATCCCCACCTCCCCTGACTAGAGGCACCCAGCCTTTATACCTTAGTCCTATCTCTCCCTCTCACTTTGATTGAACAAATCACCCCAGACACGCACACATCCAATCCTGTAATAAGAATCATACTTGGCCCCAGAAGCAACAGAAGCATCAGCATCTTCAGCGTTGGCCTGATACCGTCTTCTCTGAATGGACTTCAGACCATGCTCTCTCTGCCTCATCCTTTCATGACTGAACTCATCATTCTGGGCGCTCTCTAATCTGCCCCCTGGTGGCCTTATCTGACCTTACCAGTGATGCATTGTTCACCTCCCTATCAAAAAACATTGTATTGTTATCTCCCTGGTGTAAGAAGCTGAAAGAGTAAATAAGACCCAAAATGTACAATAGATATCATGAAATGGGAAGAAAATGATGAAAAGGAAAGAGAGATTGGAATGGGGGGAAGGAGAAAAGAAGGAAAGGAAAAGGAAAAATAGATAAATACATATATAGAGATACATACATATATATGTATATATATATATATATACACACACACACAAGATAGCTAAGATAGTTATACTACTAATTGCTATCAGCTCATTGAAAGAAAAGGTATATGCCTATATTGTTTGACGAATTTTTCATGCCTATATCTTGTAATCTGAGCAACTACTTTGAAGATAACAATATGCAATGTACCAACCATTGTTACTCTCCCACAATCTTGTTTTGAAATTTTATACCACTGTTTTTATGTTTATATTTCTTTTCTTTAAAATAAAAAAAAATCATACCGTAAAAAAATCATGGTTTGAGGAGGCCTCAGAGATTTCCCAGTTTAAATTTAAATCTATAGAGGATACATTGAGACTTGGACCAATGAAATGTGTGTTTTTTATATGGAACAGGTGAGATATTTTTGGATAGAATGGTATCATTCATACTGCATTCCTAACTTCTGTGCAGCACTGTCAAGGTAATCACACCAAGGCAACTCATGGTATTTTCAGTGTAACTACAAGTTCATAGTACTGTATATGTCACTGTGATGCCTGTCAGAGACTGGCCAGGAGGGTCAGTATTTGCTTATAGTCATCATGCGGACATTTGCTCGCCTTCCAAATGAAGTATGTACTTTAGGACTATCTCATGATGATTCCCCTCATAAACAATGGGCTGAATGTGGAATTTATGTATTTATTTATCTTACATATTTTTTTGTAAAGGAGGTAATAGCAATATGTATTTATAATGATTTTACTGTAATGAAGGTCACATTAATTATTGACCAGTGGCAATAATTAATTGGAGGAGCTTTGGGGTATTCTTTCTGCTTTGAACATGCAAGGGTAATCATTCCAATAAATCAGTTTTGAAAATCTATAGCAGCTGCAAAACACTTTCTGTTTTATAACACTCTCTTCCTTGTGGTTTCACTTAATGATTCCTTCTTCTCTGTTGTGGACAGCCAAAATGTTATGATTAAGGCCTGAGCCATCATATTTGTTTTTACTGTAGTGAAATAGCTTTTGTCATACAAATGTAACTTTCACATTATCAATGTATCTGGTGAAGCATCCCTGCAGCTCCTGTGGCTGCATTTTTATTCTCTGTTGTGTTTTAGGCCTCATTAAAATGGAGCCACATCACACCATAACTGCAAAACATGCTGTGGATGCCCTCTGG
The DNA here is from genome assembly GCF_000276665.1 of Chinchilla lanigera. Lineage (NCBI taxonomy): Eukaryota > Metazoa > Chordata > Mammalia > Rodentia > Chinchillidae > Chinchilla > Chinchilla lanigera. The sequence continues at coordinate 1,107,414 of NW_004955494.1, forward strand.
CCTACATTATGCCTCATCTAGGAAGAAATGGCCGGAAGACACATGACTCAGAAGAAAATATGCTATTCTTTTTGAGAGAGAGAGCCATTGTCAAGTATCTTCATGGATGTTTTATAATGACATCAATTTAACTATGCACAAAATAAGTTTCTGAAAATGTCCTCGCTGGTATGATTCTGGGTTGCTGTTGATCACAGGTTAGGAATTACACAGATTATAAGGGGAAAATATAATGACTATCATTGTTCTCAAGTTACTATTTGTTCAAGATTTAGAGAAAGAATCTGACCAAAAATGCCTGTGGGTTCCAACTGGTCCCTTTTCTGCTCCCACTCCTGATGTCCATACTTACTGTCCACCCTGCAGACTACCAGATTCCCAAAATCACGAGATCCTTTCTTGAGAACTCACAGAGAGGTAGGCACAAAGAGTCATCACCAATCTTACCTGCATCCCTGTACAACTTCCCTTCACTGTTAGGCATGAGTTTACCTAACTCAACACAAGATCTCATTCGTCCTTCTTCACCAAAGCTACTTGGAATGTTTTCTAACTAGAATTTTTTGAATTTACTCATCTACCTTTTCAAGCCTGATCCCTATAGTAAATTTTTATTCCTTGATACTCATAGTGGGTTTTCACTCCTGATGTCACCTTAATTGACACAATTTTTTGTCACCATTACAGCTGCCATATAGATTACAGATTAGCCCAAGTCATACATATTGTCAGTAGCCAGTACATGCTATCATTCTTCTGCTTTGACAATATTTCAATGTCACTTCCTGTTATGGTTTCAATCTAAACTGTCTGCCAAAAGTCTCATGTTCAGAGACAAATCTTTTGGAAGGTAGTTTGATCACAAGAACACTATACTCATCAGTGAATTAGTCCTTCAGTGACTTTATAGATGACTGTGCTGTTTGGGTGATGGGCCTGATTGGAAGCGTCAGGTCACGGAATTGGGAGTGTTACCCGGAAGTACATATTCTTGCTGTCAACTTGTACTTTCTCTCTCTCCCTCCCTCCCTCCCCCCCCTCTCTCTTTTGTTCTCTCCCTCTCTCTCCTTCTTGCATGCCATGCCATGTACAGGCCCATCTACTATCCTGTTTCTGCCTTGGAGCCTGCTGACCATGGGCTGACCTACTGAATGTATAAGGCAAAATAAACCCCTGCTCCATTACATAGTGGGTGTTTGATATTTTTCCTAGCAATGAGAAATTAGCTTTCTTTTTACCTATGGTGTATGTGAGAATTTAATATCGGCAGAGTCATTTGGAAAGTAGATAAAAGTTCAAGTCAGAGCCCTGAATCATAGGAATGTGGCACAAGAAAAGCCACAGCCGTATTGGAGTTTGATACCCTCTAATAAGGTTCTATATCTTTGCTCAGGCTATATCTGCTACAAGGAATCAGAACCATGTGGCAAAGGATTATGTTGAACAGGCAAAGGCAGAACGTGATGCATCCTCTTTCTGCTCTGAGTTTGCATAACTATAAACTAAAGATTTGCAGCAGGAAAATGAGAGTATTTATTGGTCATTTTCCCACTGCTTGGACAAGTATCTGACACTTGCAATTTTTAAGTGAGAAGGAGAAGTTTATTTTTGCTTGCAGTTTCAGCGGATTCAGCCTATTTCTGGCTGTGAAGCAGAAACAGCATAGTAGAATGAAATGGTGGAGGAAAACTGTTCACTATATGATGGCCAGGAAGAAGGGAGATAATGGAAGAGCTGAGGACAAAAATACTCTTGTAAGCCAAAATCTCAGTGATCTACCCCTCTGAAAAGGACCTACCTCCAAATATGAGACTTTAGGGAACATTATGGCTTATAATATAGATGTTCCCTCATAGCTTCATGTGGTCATAAGTGTAGATTTTTGGAGGTGGTTGGATCTAGGATGTGTGATGCTGGGATTAAGGATATGATGTTGGGATTAAAAATCCTCCATTCTGAGTGTGAGTGCTACCCGCCCTAAGGCAGGAAGCCTGAAAGGAATGTAAGGGACAGAAAAAGGGTTGCTGCAGTCATTTGCTGCTTCTGCTTGTCTCCTGCTGCCTTCTGCCCATTCTGTGATGCCCCTCTGCCATGCTACCCTGCTTTGGAACCAGTCTATTATGAACTAAAATCTCTACAAGCTGTGAGCTATAATAAAACTTCCCCTCTTTAACTTTGGATGTTGAGTGTTTTGTCTCAGTAATGAGAAAAGTAACCAAGGCAGGGGAACATTTTAGACCACAACCGTAAAATTCCACCACTTGGCCACTATTTTTCATAGTGCAAAATGTGTTTAACCCATCTTTAAGAGTAGACAAATTTTTAAGAGTTCTAGCATTGCTGAAAAGTCTAAGTGCAAAGTCCCCTCAGAGACTGAAGGAAGACTCTTAACTCTGAGATTCTATAAAAATCAAAAAGAAAGTTAAATACTTCCAACAGGCTCTAAGACCCCATAACTCTTGCATCTTGCATGTCTGTAAAATCAGAATAATACAGACACCAAGTCAGCTGCCAGCTCAAAGAGTAGCCAGCTCCCTTTGAATCATGGATCCAGAGGCCTCTGAGTATCTGGTGGCTGAACATTACCAAAAAACCACAGGGAACCATTCTTCAGGGAGCCCTTCTTGAGCATTGAGCCCTCACACTCTCTTCTCAAATGAAAACTAGTTTCACACTGTAGAGGACTTAGTCTCTCACTGTACCCTAGGGAGAAATGGCAGTGGGTATGAGGAAAATAAAAACAAGGCACAAGAGCTGAGGTCAGGTGGAGTTGCCTCTTACCTGAAGGGGAAGTGGACTGAATAACAATAGTAGGGGCATTTATTTATACCCTTGCAAAGTTAGTATCATGAGAGGCAATGTTGCCTAGCAACTAAGGACTGAAATTGTCCAGGCAGAATGTTTTTTTTCAAGACTGAGGTGGCTTGACTGAGGCACTCTGGCTCTGTCCTGCCCCCACAGATATGGCCAATTTCCTGCTCCAGCTGCTCCCAACATCACACCCTTAAGCCTGGGAAGAGCAACAATAAAAACAGAATTACCATGTGCTCTGGCAATTCCACTCTAAAGTATATACCCATAGGAAATTATAATATGCTGTATATCTCAAAAGGTAAAAGAAAGGATTTTGAACATTTTCCCTATAAACAAATGATGAATGTTTGAGGAGATGATTTGTTTAAATTGACTTAATTATTAAGCAATGTATGTATGTATCAAACATCACTTTGATTCCTCTTAAAATATGTATTTTTATGTTTTTGTGTAAACACAGAAAGGCAGAAAATATTAAACAAATACTACTTTTTAATGAAAGGGAGTATCTTACAAAACTATGTCTAAAAGACTCAAATTATGCAACTTCCGGCAGAGACATCTCCAACAGCCCTCTTTTCTTGTCTCTGAGCTGGCTAGAAGGCAATGGGATGATGATGATGATGTGTATCTTCCAGGTTGGGCCATAGTAGCCTTGTACACTCCACAGGGGTTACTTGAATCCTCACTTTTAGAAAATCCAACTACCATGTGGTAATTGTGACTATCCAGAGACCATTGTGCTGTGCAGAAACCCCAATCATGCTAGAGACCTATGTGAGGAGAGGCCTATCTGGTCTGCATCTACTCCGGCCATTTAGGTGAGGCCCTAGACATGTTCATGAAGACGTCATCTTGGAAATCCATTCTAGTTAGACCTTCAGGTGTCCTCAGCTCCAGTGACTAAATGATTACACCCACAGGAGAGGCCCCAGGTGAAACCTGCCTAGCTGGACCCCTTAACCCCACAGAATCAGAGCAGATGAGAATAAATTGCTTTGTCAAATCACTAAGTTTGAGGATCATTTGCAACACAGAACTGAGTGAATGAGATATACTTGTCATATCTTAAGCTTTCTAGATGAGATCAAAAATGCATGCTATAGACTGCACATACCTCTATATTCAGCCCACTGAAATGAGTACACTCATAAACGCCACTCAGATCACACTGTAGAATATCTGCAGGGTCTTAAAAGTTTTTTCTTCCCCTTTGCCAGGTAAACAAATGACGTTCCCTACAGTATCTGCTCTCCTGACATCAAACATTTGTGTTTAGCTCCTTTTAGTCAGCATTATGCTTGGAATATTTATACAATGGTTACCACTCATATTTGACCCCCTCTATTACGTTTTGTCACACAGCGCCCATAATCTGTTATTTGCACTCTTGATGGACAGTTGGGTACTCTTCAATTTAGGGCCATTATGAATAAAGCTACTGTAACTACCTTTTTTCTCACTTGTTTTATATCCTTTTCTTCATCTTAAGAATTGTGGAGTATATCTTGAATTTTTACGCAGTTAACGAATTGGCTTTCTGACTTCAATTTATGGCTATGTACCACAGGCTTTTAAATGGAACAGTTAGGCTTACAATGTTGTCTTGTGAATTTTCTGGCCTATAGGAAAATACTTGCAACTGTAATTTATAAAGAAAAGAGATTTAGTCGGGCTGATGTTTCCAGAAGCTGAAAAGTCCAAGTCAGGCAGCTGCATGAGGTAAGGGCCTCGTGTTCCGGCAACTAATGGCCGAAAGAGGAAAAAAAGTAGGCATGTATGAAAGAGGGACAAAGGGGCATGGACACTTTATAACATCCAACTCTCTTTATAACTCACTGTGTGGAAATTGCACTAATTCTTTCCTGAGGACACAGCTCTGTGACCCAAACACCTCTTAAAGGATTCATTGCTTCTTAAAAGTAGTACATTGCTAATTGAGCTCTACCCTGGGTTTCTTTCTGGGTCATATTCAGCCCACACATGACATGTGCTCAAGAAATGTTACATTTCTAGATTATAATTTTGTGCAAATTGTCTTCCATAGTTAAAATATATAATTGTCTTTTGAAACTTGCTAAAGGAACACAGCGATATTTACAATTTTTACTTTCTCGTCTTTTTTTGTGGATATTTTTCTTACAGCTTGGTGGTGATTGTGGAGGTTATGATGAAACATCTAAGGAGTTCTTTTACTTTTTAGCATTACTCTGAAAAAGCATATGGTTCAAGACTTTCATTGTAGAATTTCTGGTCTATTTAAATCCCTCTGATTTCCTCAATGGATTCTTCAAGTAGAAAGCCAGAGTGTGTGTCCCTTGTACACATGCCCAAGAGAACAAGATTGCCCATCTTTTGCTGCCCTCGTTTTAATTTTCTATTTCATTGAATAGATGGTCTCACCCCCCTCCCATGCCTTTTGACATGGCTTATACACAGCGAGTTGGTGGCTCTCTAGGGCTGTCTTGCCCACTGTCACAGAACTCCATGGTGACCTCATCTGGCACAGGGAATGACGTATATGGAGGCATCTGTGGACATGATCTAGACATTCACAGCGAAGCATATCAGAACCATTCCATTTCCAATAGTTTCCTTACTATTCTCAGAGAACAAGGGTTTCATGACACTGGACTTCTCATTTGTCTATGTTTCAGAGTGCTTTAGTTCTGATTCAGAGGTAATTGTCTCCTGTCTATCTCTATGGGATTTTGGTTTCCGTGTGACTCTGTATGAGTCAAGCTTCCAAAGGACACATGAGAGAAGAAATCCAACGCTAAGAGCAGCATCTAGGAAGGAATTAAAAGAGGATACATGGAGGTTAGCTTTGCGTACTCTGCACAGAGACTCCAGAAATCCTTTGTCCCAAGAGAAAAAGGATCACAGAACAGAACAGACTAGAGTTCTTTGATACTTTTGAGAATATTTCAAAACATGTTCCAACTCCTACTTTTAGTGTATGCAGTGAATGAATACTGTCATACATTTCTAGAAATGAAATTATATAATCAAATAAATACACAAAAACAAACACAGTATCATAGGTTAGTGCCACAAAACTTCTAATTCTATGGTTATATGGTGGAGAATAGAGAAAGAAAACATGCAGAAAATACCAAGTTCATCTGGACAGGTTTATTCACCACCTGCCTGCTTATCACTGACATCTCTCTTTTAAGGATCAGGCACAGATTTATTATAACCACCTGTTATTTCTATGCAGATATCTAATGAATGCCTGCTAGAAACAGGAATACAATTTTGCTTCTTTGGGTTGGGGATTTAGCTCAGTGGCACAGCACCTGCCCGGCAAGTGCAAGGTCATGAGTTTGATTCCTGGTACTGGAAAACAAACAAACAAACAAAAATTTTGCTTCTTAACTTCACTTTCATTAATTCTTCTGAGTTTTCTCTTTTTGCTACATTGGGAGAAGATTCACCACTGCTCCTGCTGATAATATCTCCCTCATCTTTCCTTTCCTAGCCCCAAAGCACCCTTTGGGAGTTTAGCATAAAGTAAAATCCTATTCATGATTCCAATCTTACTCAGAATTTGCCTTCCCTTTGAAATCCTTGCTGGTGACACCAGGCAGAACTGGCCATGTTATTTCCTGTGCTCTACTATAAGCTGGGGTTAAAGCACACACATAACACTGTAACTCCAATATTCACTTTTACACCTCTCTCCTCTCTCTCCCCAGTAGGCATTTATTTTTCTGAAGGAGGGGATGATTTTCCTTCCGTTATTGCCATCTACAGTTCAGTAAAGTATAAAAAAGCTTGGGCTGTAAGACTGACTGCTCTCAGTACTCAGTCATAAAGAAGGAGGAGTTTGAGACAGTTCTAGGTAAGTGGATGCACTTGAAACCATGCTGAAATAAATGGGACACACGTGCACGTGTAAATATCGCATTGTTTCTCTAGTGTGAGAAACCGAATGTGTCAATAAGGACTGGAATGTGTAATAGATATCATGAAATGTGAGGAAAATGTTCAAATGGGAAGGGGAACGGGGGAGGGGAAAAGGAAGGAAGGAAAAAGAATGAGAAAAGAAGGAAAAATGGAAACAAAGCTTTTGTAAATGTAAAGGGGAGGAGGGGTTGAAGGTAGGGACAGGAAATGGGAAGAAAAGAAGAATCGAGACATATCATGTACAGGTACAAATTCCCTATGATGAATGTGACCACTATGTGCCTTTAAAATGTACCAAGCTGAAAGAGTAAGACCCAAAGTGTACAACAGATACTGTAAAATAGGAAGAAACTGTTCAAAATGAAAGAGAAACTGGGATGGCAGGAAGGAGAAAGGAAGGAAGGAAACAGGAAAAGAAAAAATATGTATGATATTTAAGATAGTTTACACTACTAGTTTCTCTTAGATCACTGAAAAGTTTGTGCTAATATTGTTCGGACAGTGTTTCATGCCTCTATCTTGTAGTGTGAGTAATTACTTTGAAGATAACAATACGCAATGTATTAACTATGGTCACTCTCCTGTTATCTTGTTTTGAAAATTTGTCTTATTTTTTTCTCTTTAAAATAAAAACAATATGTACCATGAAATTAATTTTAAAAATTAATCACTCTCTCCTCTACCACTCTGTGTGTGTGTAGCTCAGTAAGTGAGTATAGTTTTGTGTCAGCACGAAGTGTCCTGAATGCAGCAGCTGCCTTCTTTGGAGGCCCTGCAGAGGCGGAAGGCAGGGCAGCGCAGGGAGGAAGCCAGAAGGGCCACGTGGTCGGGGAAGCAGGGCTAGGGACACATTTTGCACAGACAGGAGGTGCCTGCGTTCCACTGTGCCAAGCTGCTGGCACAGAAATAGACAGCAGTCTGGTTCTTTTGTGTCGATTTCATGGTGAGAGGAAAGAATTCCTTTTTCTTCCTAGATACAGTATAGCCCTCAGTTATGTCTCCGTCCTGGACATCATCAGTCATTAGTGAGAAGTAGATCAGTCTAAGCCCTTGCCCCGGGTCCTGGCGGTACCAGTACATGTTGTCGTGATTCAAATTCTGCTCACATTCCAAGGTCACATCCTGTCCTTTCTCTACGAACCGGAATTTTGGGGTCTGAGTGACGCCACTGTCCACGGTTCCTGGGGAAGAAAGAAAAAGAACTTGAAAAAAGCCCTGGAGGGCAGCTGATTCTGCTGTCGCTGGGGAAGAGCTTAGAGGTGGGGGTTGGGATAGGAATTTGCCTCCCGAGCCCAGGACTCACCTGCTCCAAGTAGACAAAGGGTCACCCAACAAAGCACCTGGTTGCTCATAGTGGGAAGGGGGCCCTTTGGCTCCAAGCTCTTGTTGGAAGAGAAAGGCTGGCAGAAGCTTAGCTCAGGGGCTCCCCCTGGCTTACTCTATGGATCTGGTCAGGAGGCAGATACTAAGGAGGGCTTCCCAACTTTTCAGGTGGGGAAGCAGGCCAGGGAGCAGGAACCCCTCCTCCTCCCCCAACATCCTGCACCTTCCAGTTGTTCTGGGCGCTCTGGATGGAGGGCTGGGCTCACTCCCATTGCCGCCTTGATGGTCACCCTTCTGCTTGCTGTAGTGGTTTGACCACTCTAGCAGCACTAACACAGGTTTCATTTTCAGGGTTGTCCCTGCTCTCTGGGGAAGAGCGACTCCTGGTCTGGGATGGTGGCATGGGAACCGAGGCCCAGAGGAGTTGAGAGCTGACTTCTAGCAGCATGTCCTTCGTGCCAAGGCCTCGGGCTGCCTTCTATGCCAGTTCTTCCCTGACTGCTCTTCCTGGTTTCTGTCCTTTCCATTCTCTCGTTTCCTCGTCTTTCTTCAAAGCCTTTTACTAAATTTTTGAGTGTGTTGTCTTCTACATCTTTCAACTTATTCTTTTTTCCTAGAATAATTTTACCACCTTCCACCATCTCTTTCTTGAGTACAACTTCTTCCAGTTCTTTCAGTCTGCACAGTTTCTGTTCTTAGCTTTTCAACTTCTGGCAATAGAAGGCTTACTTGCCTGTGTCTGGCTCTGTCTAAAGTGTGGATTTACATTTTCTCCTAGTTTGTGTTTGCTTTCTTTGGAGATGTGAAATTTTGCGCCACTCCGCAGATTTCTCTCTGTCTCTCTCTGTCTTTCTCTGTGTGTGTATGTTATTGAAACATTTATTTTCATGACAGCCTTATTTACCACCACTCTAGCAAGGACTCCCCCTGCCTTAGTAAGTCTTATTTGTGTTTTCATGGTGGGAGTGACTTGAGTCCTTTTAAATTGTGATCCTCTTATGCTTTGCAAGATTCAGAATTCCTCCCTTTTTTCTTTTTCTTTTCTTTATCCAGTTGCCAGAGGATCCTCTTTCTTCCTCTTTGCCTGTTTTATTTTTCTCCTTTCCCTGAGAAGCCATAGCTTTGAATTTTGGACCCTTTAAAGCACACGCCTGGTGCTTTAGGTGGCTTACCCTTTGAAATCCAATTCTCTGCCATTCTGTTCAGGTGGGACAAAGGGTTTAGTTTTTGTGTGGTACAGTATTCCTCCAGCCTCAGGTCCCTGACACACATCCTTCTTCTGTCTTCCTGGTTCATTTGTTTCCCCTCCTAGGTGGGTGAGGCAGAAGCAGAAACACCTGAAATAATTTCAGAAAACCAAAAGTGAACTGGAAGGCATCACCATAGAGTCTACTCCATGCTGGGGAGTGGCACTGAAGGACCGAACCCATCAGATTATTTGAAGGACGTGAATGACTTTGTCCTGTTTGTCTTTAATATTCAAAAACTACTTCATCCAAAGCAAATGGTGATATAAACCCTTTATCAGTAGGTGTAGCATATTTGTATGGCAAGAATATAAATTATACCCACTGACACCAGGCATGGTGGCACATCCCTATAATCCCAGCACTTGGGAGATTGAAGCAGGAGGATCACCTGCTGGAGCAGGGTAGCCTAGACCACATACTGAGTTTCAAGGCCAGTGTGAAGTGTGCAAAGAGACCTTGTAGAAAAAAAAAAAAACCACTAAGATGACACACGTTGAGGTGATACATTCTAATGGTACCAGTATCTGTGGACCAGATCTTTCTCCTAAATTCCAAACAAATTTATTATACACCCACCATCTCTCAGAGATTCCATAATTTTGTAGCAATAATCCTTCATCCTGGCCTCCATCCACATCCACCTAAGGCACTGGGAAAGGCCCAAACTGAGGATTATGCCAGACAGCACCCCAGGCAGCATGGTGGCATGAAAGCACAACATGTTTACCCAGACAAACCTATGTATGATGCTGTCTCTGTCACCTACCATCCTTCTTCCCTCCCTTCCTCCTTTTTTCCTTCTTTCCTTCCTGAAAGAAAAAATAAATCCTGGAACTATATTTTCTCATGGTAAAAATTAAGAAAACTTCCTTCTCTTAACTCCCTTGGGTGTCTAATGAAATTACATATGTAAAGGATGAAATATAGAATATGTCATACAGAATAAAGCAAAGGACAGCTATGCAGTCCATAAGGGTTTAACCTAACAAATAATGTCCACTTTTTAAGAAGCATCCTTATATTTTTCTAATGAATTCCTGAGTACAGATGAGGATGTCCCAGGAGAGTCACAATCCTCCGCTGCTTTTGTGCTCAAACTAAAATGGCTGGCAGTGTATTTGTGGATTCTACAGACAAGTTTCTCCTTTTTGCAGCCCTTGCTGCTGCTGGGCAGGGCCCGGGATGTTAGTGCCCCACAGGATGTGGGTCCGCATTGTTGCGGATGTGGAGCTGGTGCAGAAATACACTGCTGAGTCTCCCAGCTCCGCTGGCTTGATCTTCAGGACCTTGGGTCTCTCTTTGGGAAATTCAGCAGAAAACCGTTCATTTGCCAGGTGTGGTGCACATGACTGTAATCCCAGCACTTGGGAGCCTGAGGCAGGAGGATCGCTGAGTTTGAGATCAGCCTGGGCTACATAGGGAGTTCAGCACCAGCCTGGATTGCATAGTGACACCTGTCTCAGAAAAAAAAAAACAAAACTGAAAAACTTCATTTGGCATTCCTGAGTCATATAGGACTTGTTTTCCCTGGGGATAAACAAGAAATTTCAGTGCTTCCTCCAAGAGGTCCTGATACCAGTAAACATAAAAGTGCCCGTTCTCTGGGCTGCAGCTCAGGATTCCCTCTGGGCCTCTCCTCCTGACCAGGTGTCTTGGAATCTGGGTGAGACCTGCAAGAGAGTGTGCATGAGACACAGCTGTAATTCCAGAAGAATGAGTACCTCACAATCAGGCACCCTCCAGAGTCAGGGGTCTTTGACGTCCCCTGCATTCCATTAAAATTTTACCCGAAAGAAGTGAGCTTAGCATGTGTCTGCAGGGTACAGCATAGAGTAGGGGGTGCTTCAAAATAAGCGTCTTCATTATTATTAGGTTCTGAAATGTACCTGAACACTGATGTTGACCACTTCTTTCTTCATTTTTTCTTGCCTTTTCTTTCTTTACCTTCCTTTCCCTGGCTCATAGCACCTTTCCATTTTCTGGTGGTTTTACTGACCGGAGCTGATATCTAGATGCAGGTGTTGAGAGATAGGGAGGTGAAGACCAACGTTTTACTTTTTACCATGTAACACAATTACTTTTCTTCATGTAAGTGTCAATGGCCTTCAGAAAATCTTTAGGAAGCCTGAAGGCCCAGTAGTTATATTTTTTTGAGACCATTTTAGAGACAGAGACAAAGCCCAGCGATGCTGATCCATTAGCTCAGAGCTCACCCTCACCCAGGAGCCAGGTGACCACACAGCAGAGAAATCTGGTACCCGTGGCAGACATGGCCCTGAAGGTGATATTGGGGGCTGGGCCAGGCAGGGCACTTTCTGTATCAGATCACCAGTGAGACCTCACAGCGTCTTCTTGTGAGACAGGTCTTCCTGTGGGATCACTACTCCCTGTGGCTCCTATCATTTCTATACTTGCACTTGTGTGCCAGTTGGAATGGTCGATCTTTTGTCCTTCACCACACACACAACTGAGCTTAGCGTGTGTCTGCAGGGTACAGCATAGAGTAGGGGGTGCTTCAAAATAAGCGTCTTCATTATTATTAGGTTCTGAAATGTACCTGAACACTGATGTTAACCACTTCTTTCTTCATTTTTTCTTGCCTTTTCTTTCTTTACCTTCCTTTCCCTGGCTCATAGCACCTTTCCATTTTCTGGTGGTTTTACTGACCAGAGCTGATATCTAGATGCAGGTGTTGAGAGACAGGGAGGTGAAGACCAACGTTGCTGGAGAGGAAACTGGAACAAGAAACGGCTCATAATCTTTCCGTTCCCTTCTTTCCCCTCCCATCTCAGAGAAGGTATGGTTCCAATGCTTTTAATGAATTTTATACTAAGTTTTGTGGTTTACTTTTTCATCTTTCATTATTTCTTTTGAATTTTTGGTAGAAGCAGTTCAAAGAACAAGCATGAGAAAAATTATAAATTCTTCTTCTGACATTATGCCCCTTGATGTTTGTACAAAACTGTATTATTGCCTTCAACCATGTATCCTGGTGTTAGAGAGATCCTCCTTCCTTCTATTCTCCGGTTCTTTCTCACCCTTGTAACAATATCTCCTGCTATCTGAGGACAGTAAAGTTGATTCCCTTGTTGTATGACTGTGCCAGCTAACTGGACTCACATAAGAGATATTGCAGCTGTGGGTTGATGTGCTCAGAGTCCTATTGCTAATGGCTGGGATAGTTCGGTCTTTGCTCACCTCCATGCATTTGGAGCTCTCCCCGGGATTTATAACCAGAGTAAGAAAATCTGCTTCACATACTCAAGGTCATGAAGATTTAAACCTATGTTTTTGTTCCATGAGTTTTATATCTTTAACTTTTAGGGATAGGTCTTTGATCCACTTTTTTGTTAATTTTTGTGTGCAGCATAAAATGAAGATGAAGTTTCACTGTGTTAAACAAGGATATCCAGCTTTTCCAGCACTTTGTTGAAAAGACTATTTTTGCCCATTAAATGATTTTGACACTCAACAAATTTTGTCCTGAATTTATGGGTTTACTTTAGGGTTTTCACTTCTCTTATTGCTTGTATCTAGATGTCCCCCCAAAACTCCATGCAGTCATAGGTGGGACTTTCAGAGTTAGCTGGACCTAGAGTGTGTGATACTGGGATCAAGTGTGTGAGGCTGGGGTTAATGGGGCCATACTAGGATAAGGCTGCCTCATTTTGGGTGTGAGTGCTACCCACCCTAAGTGCGATTAGCCTGGATAGAATAGAAAGGACAGAAAGGGGGTGTCTTGGTTACTTTTCTCTCGTTGCTGGGACAAAACACCTGATGCCCAAAATTAAGGAAGGAAAGGTCTATTTTGCTTACAGTTTGTGGAGGTTTCAGTCCATACTTGGCAGGTTACAAGGCAGAGTGGCACATGGCAGAGGGCTACAGCTCATGGCGTTCGAACACAGCAAAAGCAACAAGCACAAAAGCCAGGAATGGCCGCAAGCAGCCTCTTGCTCTCCCTTACATATGCAAACTATTCACCCCAGGGCAGGTGCAGCTCTTATACCCATAATCAATCAAACTCTAAAAACCTGCCCCATGACCACATGAAGCTTTGGGGAGGACACCCAGACACAAACCATAACAGGGGGCTACTTTTGTCATTTGCTGCTTCACTACTGGCTGCCCTTCTTTGCCATGGACTGTCTCTTCTCTGCAGTGCCCCTCTATGCCACTCTGCCTTGCAGCCAGCTGACCATGGACTGAAACTTCTACAAACTATGAACTGAAATAAGCATTTCCTCTTTTAACTTCAGGTGTCAGGGATTTTGTCTCAGCAACGAGAAAAGTAACTAAGACAGATTTTCTTCCACTGATCTATCTGTCTAACCTTTTCCAGTACCATGCAGGCTTGACTATTTTAGCTTTGAAGTAAATTGTGACATCTGGCAATATGAGTTTATATTTTTCTTTATTTTCAGGATTGTTTTGGCTAATCTCAGTCCCTGGGACTTTCATGGGAATATCAATATTAGTTTGTCAATTTCTGGGGAAAATGCTACCTGAATTTTGTTACGATTCAATTGAATCTGTAAATCCATTTAGAAAATATTGCCATCTAAACAATATCAAGTCTTGAGGCTGGGGTTTAGCTCGGCGGCACAGCACCTGCCTGGCAAGCTCAAGGTCATGAGTTTGATTCCTGGTACTGGAAAAAACAACAACAAAAAAATTCAAGTCTTACAATCCAAGGTTCCTGCCATTTGCCACAGCAGCTGTAAGACATTATACAAGTGATGTCAGCTACAAACACAAATTAAAATAGGGCATGACTTTATAATTAGAATCTTAAAAATAATATCAAATACAATAGAGTTACCAAGGGAAGAGAGACAGTGGGGAGATGTAGCAGATCTGCTGGATGAACCAGCTTAGAGATCCAGTACACAACACCAGGACTACAGTTAATAACATACTGTTTTTGCCATTTTTGCTTAATGAGTAGAGTTTAGCTGTGACGGTCACACAAAAACAGGTAATTATGTGAAATGATAGATACGAGAATTTTATCCACTGTAGTAACCAGCTTATTATCTAAAAGCATCTCTAAACATTATACTGTATATTTGAAATATTGACAGTAAAATTTATTTAAAATGATTCAAAAATAAAATTAAGTGGTTGAGGAAGAGGCTAGATTAGACCACTTTGTCAGTCTGATACTGCCATCTGCTGGACGCGACTGGAGTCGGGAAAGAGGAGGCTGGTGTGTGCCTTAGAGTAGATGTCTTGGAGTGTGTGCTTGCGTGTGTGTGTGTGTGTGTGTGTGTGTGTGTGTGTGTGTGTGTGTGAAACCCAAGAGTGTGGAGCAGAACAGTGGCTGAGGGCAATGGCCATGGAAAGAGGAGATGGCGAGGTTTTTTGTGGCTATAACAATAAACGTGGATATCTTTACAGTAGCTCAAAGTCAAAATGACACAGTTGAATGTGTCTCCTGTTGCCCACTCATTCATCTATGTTTGCCAGGTATTTTGGCCATATTACTATCCTTAGAATCTTAGGGTCATGCCCTCTCTTTAATCTGCTTCACTTCTAAAATCAGATAAATGTCAAAATTGTGCCCATTCTATACCTTAAGCATCTACTCTTCTCTTTCAACTTTTACTACTATTGTTCTAGTTCAATGTCTCAAAATCTTCTGTCTAGACTATTTCAATTGTTCCCTTCTTTTTTATATTTAAGTAATATATTTTGATATTTTCCCATTTCTTTCTCCTTTTATCATTATAAGAACACTGGACATGAGGTCTACCCTAGTGACATATTTTTAAATGCACACACCGTGTTGCTAACACCAGGTTAAATGTCCTATTTTCTCTATGATGTTGATTGATAGCAAGATGACCTAGTTATTCCCTTGCTCAAAAATATTCAAATTTTAGAAATTCAAATAAAACTTTAAAATGTTAGGCTCTCTGTAGCCTAATTTTAATGTCGGTTTCTTGGCTTAACCCCACATGACCTACCACACCTGTGCTCATCTTTGTCTGGTGCCATGCATACTTTTGCACTTCTGTTACTTTTCCTGATCTTCCCTCGGCTGTCACTTTATCTTTCAATCTCAGTATCTAAGATCTGAGCATCATTCAAGGTCAGATTGAAGGCTTTCTTTTCCAATAGTATTCTGCAATTCCACCTCTAACTCTGAACATATTTCAAGCATCTTTATGTCTATGTACAGCTTTTCCTTCATGTTTGAGTGTCTGGATGTATGTTTGTGTCTATCCTCCCACTACATGCCATGCCAAGCTCTTGAAGTTAATTCTTATTCTTTTTATTATTAATAACACTTATGGTACTTAGTGGAGTTATTACTTAATAACTCTTGCATTAATTTCCTTTAGTTCAGATTGAGTTTATCTTTCTTGAAATTCCTAAAATGGTTATGCTTCAGAGATTACAAATCATTCTCTCCCTTTCATATCTTGTCATTCTCTTGTCTTTAGCTCAGAAGTAACCTGATTGCTTATAATTGCATGAGCTTCTCAGTTTTATTAAGTCTGGGCCTGCTAGTTCTTCTCTACAGCTCTAAGTATCATCTCCCCTTCCACTGTATACCCTGAAGCAGGACAATCTCCTACTGAAGCCAGGGGAATGCGGCACCGAATGGCTACCGCTTAGGGTCACCTGTACAGCCCTTTCTGTCAGATCCTTTTCTCTGAGTAGCTGTTTTAGTCACAGGCAGACTGACTACAAATCCTTAGGGGGTGACTTCTTTTTCATAAATAATCTCTCTCCAAGCACCAATAAACACACTCTAGCCCCATTTCTAGACACCACAGTGGTAGAATATGAGTGATTCCTCAGTGCCATTCATACCTGGGCTCATTCTCAGGTTCAGACCTACACAGCCAACAGGATTCCATGGTTTCTGGATAACTGAAGAACTGTGAGAAAGACATAGGACTGCAGAAAGAGTGGAAGAAGCTGCTTAATAACACTGTCTCAGGGAAGGTTTAGAGCCAGATCCTGGAGAGCTTGAACCAGGATGCCCTAACATCTTTCTGTAGAGAAACATAGCAGATACTCTGACAGGTCAGTAAGCAACACTTCCTGACCATCTCTGAATGTCCCACAAATACAGTGTTCAGCACAGAGCTCAGGTCTGCCTCTCCATAGCTTCCCAGATCAATCCCAGACTGTCTGAGATCATGGCAGAGTCCCTGCTTACACAGCTCCTGGAGCAGAACACTCACCACCGCCTGTGGTATCTGAGTCTGGTCACAAGCGCCAGAGCAACTTCACTCGGTCCCTCCCCATCCTCAACGTCTGCTGCTGGGTGTGAGCATGGACATTGGCTGCTATCTAACCCCACTGATCAGAAACAGTGTAGCAGGTCCCTATAGCACCCACTCAGTCTCATGACAACCTCCTCAAGTGTCCACATTTCTGCCATCTTCAAGCAGTGATACTAGTGTTTGCCCAAATTATTGAAAAGCTTGAGGATCACAGTACAGGAGGGAAAAGCAGCATTTGGATCTGTGCCTTTAACCCCTACGAACTATATTGATTCTCATTTTTCTCCAAAGAATCTAAAGTTTTCTTTTTTTTTCCCCCTGAGAAAGTACTATACCCTTTGGCTTCTTACTTTTCTATTCCAATAGCCAGACTTTAGCTGCTCATACCACGGGTTTTCCCTCCTTTTTCTAAGCCCTTTCACATCTTTAATTCAATAGAATGATAGTAGAGTGAATTGAATCCAACAAAAATCTTATTTCAAATGTCAAGCCAAGCATGGTGGCACACACTTGTAATTCCAACACTTGGGACTGGGGGTGAGGCAGAAGGATCATCAGGAGTTCAAGGCCAGTATGGGCTATATAGTGAGCTCAAGTCCAGCCTAGAATACATAGCGAGATTCTCCCTTAGGAAAGAAAAAATCAAATATTATCTGTGTAATCATCTTACTGTACATCTTACAGTGACCCTCTTTGAATTTCATTTATTGCTGTTGGTGAAAGTATTAAATAAGATGCCATAGAAATGTGTGACATAGTACTGCACATAGAGTGTGGCTTGCCTAGTTAATTCTTCCTCTTAAACCAAACCACCTCCACTTCTAATGAATATTGTAATATATTCCTCCAGGAGATTGTCAAGTACTTTAACAAAACCATTGAGGTAAAACACTCACTGTATGTTTGTTTCAGACAGATAGTCAAGGTCATTCTTGTAATTTTATAGGAAAATGGTTAGGATAGGGAGCTTAGTGTCATTGTTTCTGATCTTTGCCTCAAATCACATCATGAGACATTGGGAAAATTGATATTTCTGCATCTATTAAATGAAAATGATAATATCCACCTTGCACATGCTCTCATATTCCCAATGATAAAATTAGTCATATGTGGCATATGATTAAATATCAGCATATGATGATTGCATGCTTTAATTTTGGTATTTATGCTGATATTGTCTGGAATTGCAGGACGGACAGAGCAGGATGAAGTCTCTGGACAGATTTTCTTTCTTTCCGATGGAGGTGGAAAAAGAAGTACAGGCTTCTGGAAGTTGGTTTGAGGGAGATGTCAAAGCACCTGGTGAAATGACAGGAGAAGTTGGATGGAGTTGCTCACATTGGTGGTCCAAAAAGACACAAATTATGGAACCCAGTGAGAATCCAGAGCATAGCAATCCTGGACTGTAACAGAAAAGAAGAGTAACTAGAACTTATCTATACTAGTTTGCTAGTTGCCAGGAACTATATTAGAGATCGTCATGGCTTATTTCATTTCCTCCAGTATAGCAAGTAGCCTAGGACTGTGTCCCCCTTACAAGCATGGATACTGAGGCACAGACAAGCTCTTCGTTGTGCTCAGGTGCACAGACCTTGTGAGAGAGGGGCCAGAACTGTGCTCCACATAGTCTGACTCCAGAGCCTGTATTCTTTTAAAAAAATTTAATTAGCTGATTTTGAAAATGACAAATAAAAACTGTATAGATTCTACAGTCTTAACCACCCCTTGGAACTTCCTCTAGTGACTGATCCAGGGCAGGCATCATTCAGATACCTGGGTGAACAGTGGGCATCTGACTGCCTTCCTGGGACATGGGGGGTGGATCCCAAGGGCACAGACACAGATAATTCTTTTGGGAGTGGGATGGTGTGGGAAATTTGGGGATACTGAGCTCATGATCATACAAGAGAGTTAAACTGGAGAAAGAAACTAGAGATCAGAGATTGGAAATAGGGAGAGAAATTGATCTCAGATACAAGGTCAAATGAAGTCTAATTTCAAAGACTAGACTACTGAAGGGAAGGGAAGAGCTGGCCACAAATGTGATGTCAAACTCCATCCCAAGGCTAGAATACATGTAAGGTATCTCCTGCCTGCAGCACAAATTCATCCTAAAGCCTAAAGCAGAGCTGCATTTGCAGATCAGGCCAAGCAGGCTACACCCCACTGTACAAAGGAAGTGTGTAGAGCTTAGTTTCTGGAAAGAGCTGGCAGATACCAAGAAGAATTGGTAGGGATAGATGTTCTCTGGAAGAAACCAAATATGTGTGACTAAAAATGTTCACCGTGCCAGTTACTGCAAGAAATTTTGCTTTACTCACAGCATCCATGAGAGAGGAAAGTGAATCCATCTTCATAGACGTGTCCTTGAAAGGAAGAGGCCCAGGACAACCTTGGTCTTAGACAACTGAGTCCCTCTTCCATGTCTTGTGACAGAGTGTAAACTTTGTGCACAGCAGGGAGAAGGTCCTGTAGAGGTGTGACCTTGCTGCTGGACAAGAGATACCTTGCTGAATGCTCAGATTCTCAGGGCTGGACATTCAGGTTAAATTAGAGGGGACTGCAAAGCCCTGCATGAAACCACCGGAGGTAGAGGTACATCATTCATTCTCCTTTATGTAATGACAGTTAAATCGCATCTGTAAACCTTGTTTGAATTTTGTTTGAACTAGAAGTGTCTATGAAAGGCACTGAAAAGATCACATGCCAGCATCATGTTTTGTGCTACACCTGTGACCAGGTGACCTGGGATCTGAGTGACTGCAGCATCCGTGAGGCCCACAGGGGTCAAGTAGAAGCTACAGGCAGAGCCCAGGAAAAAGCAGGATGTTGGAGATCAAAAAGTCTAGATGTTGGGGGTCAAAAAGGTATCTGATCCTAGCCAGGAATCAGCTGCTTCTAGAAGTCAACAGACCACAGAGCAGAAGAGCCTGGTGACCTTGGCAAGGTCCGGGCCAAGGTGACACATCTCCAGGACTGAGGTCAGCCTCCTGCTAAGAAAGTGAAGGAGCTAGACTTCCGTCCCTGCATTTCCTGAAACAGAGATTGTCTGGGACAGACCTGCTCATCCTCAGACCTCCTGGCCCCTGTCTGTCTTGAGAAGCTTATTACTTTTCCCACGAGGGCAGGAACTGCGGCTGCTGTGACCTTTACACTAATTCTCATTCTAACCTTGACCCAAGAAACAGGCCCCATGGCCCGATAAAGTGTGTGCTCTTCTCATTTAGAAATACATTTATATAAAGAGGAGTTTAAATTATGAAAATTAAATCATTTCATTGAAAGTATACATATTATATATATATATATTATGTGTATGTGTGTGTGTGTGTGTGTGTGTGTGTGTGTGTGTGTGTAATACATATATATTAAAGATATATGGTGTTTCCCCCTGAGAAAGACCTGCTTGGGTATCCTGAATGGATCCTTTCATGGTCGTATTGACTTTGGGGACAAGCCCAAAGTTGCATGGTACCAGAACTGGTGAATAAGGTGGAAGCAGATACCCACTAATGTGTTGATCAGTCAGCCTTCCTTTTGGATGGCATTCAATAGCAACATTCACTCTATTTTTAATAATTTCTCCTAAAGATACTCATAAAAAAGGACTTCCAGAACTGCTTCAGAAACCAGCAACAATCATGGGATGAATATTTTTTTCAGCAAGGAAGAGTATTTTGAGGGAGGTTAATGGCAATGTGTCTTTTACTATAATAATTTTTTTTAAAAAATTTAAACATTCACCATATATTTTGTTCACACCACCTGTATAAACTTGTCTAAAAAGAAATGGCAAATGGGGGCCATTTTTGTGAACAGAAGGGATCACCAAATTTCAGCAGAGGTATTTTGCATTCTACATCTGCCCTATCTAAGTATAATCAACTACAGAAGTAGACCTGGCATTATAATGCTTCCGGCCTTTATACTGATACTCCATGCATTGTGCTTTGCTGCAGTTTGAGTTATCTGAAGTTTTTAAATAACTTGACCATTACACATGCTTCCCACTGAGAATATAGTAATCTGCTCTCTTCCTTCAATGCCATAGAAGCCAATTAGTGAATTTACGAATTCACTTGGAGTTGTGACTAGAAGTTGTCACAATTAAAATTAGCACGTGCATGAGTGCAGCAGCAACAGTTACTTCACGAAAAGTTTTTAATGCATTCAGTATATCAGCAGCAACCTCCACCCTCACAGTATCCTACAGTGACGCAGCAGTGTCAGCAGGCTTTCTCACAGCAGCAGCAGATGCTACCTCGGCATCAGCAGTCTCGACAGCAGGCATCACCTGCATATCTTACCTCCACTCAAGAGTTCTCACCAGCCTTAGTTTCCTACATGTCATCTCTTCCAGCTCAGATTGGAACCATAATGGACTCCTCTTACAGTGCCAACAGGTCCGTGTCTGAGAAAGCGACAATTGCAAATTTTACAAATCAGAAGAACATCAATAGCCCTCCTGATATGTCAGGGTGGAATCCTTTTAGAGAGGATAATTTCTCCAAGTTAAAAGAAGAGGAATTGTTGGACAGAGAATTTGACCTTCTAAGATTAAGTAAGAGACACTTGAAGGTTTACTTTGTATCCAAGTAAAATAAAAACTCTATAATTATTCAGCAAGGCCAAAGACTGTTTTGAGGTGGTATATATAGAAATTTTTTTGTGCATTTGAGGACAAAATTCAGGCCACCTTTCATATATGCTATCAAACATCAAACTATGTTGTGTGCATTAGACTAGTTGCCTGATAAAGGTTGTGAAACCTAAGATTGCTGGTAATATGCTAATATCCTGACATTTAAATACTACATATCTATGACTGTTAAAAATCAGAATATCTCCAAAACATGGAAAATGTCACATAAAAAGAGAGACATTAGTATCTTACCTTACTAATCATTTTGCAGATCATTTTTTACCCACTCCATAGAAAATATTGTGGCTCTGAGATGCCCTTTAAAAATGCCCAAAAGAAAATGGGGGCTACTACATTGTGTTAATATTCTGCAGTAGCTTTTTAATGAATAGTCACAGAACAGGATTGCTTTGTTTTCCTGATATGGCGAAAGTTAAATAAATTCTTTTCTACTTTAAATCAGAGAAATAAAATAAAATTAGCATAGCTTTTGCTCATTTGAATTTAATCTCTTAAAGAGATTAACCAGCCTTTAGTTGTCCTAACATTTTTCTGTACACTAAGGATTAGACATCCTTCTCAAAACCCTTTTCTTTTCACATGGTCTCTGTAACCAGCAAATGTATTTCTTATCATGCTCTTCACAACAGATGCAATGGACATCTACTGGATATCTCAGTCCCTCATTAGGGAATTCCTCTCCTTGAATTCTTCTCCTCTTTGATCACAGGTAAGAGGGTGATCAATTGTCAAGTTGATCTAAATAACCCAACTCATGTTACATTTTCCAAGAGTGTGTCCTTGGGTAAAGCAGAATGAGTTTTTGAGTGTGTGTGTGGGATTTGCGATCTACCATGACAGGCAGTCAAGTTGGTTCTTAATATGGCTGGAGGGCAATATCTGAACCTGTACTTTTCTAATCACTGTGAGATCTAAGAAATGGGAAAGACAATTTATGACAAGAGAGAACAGTGAGGCCCATGAGGAGGAAAAACGGATAAGAGCTGTAAAATCAGACATGTCAGTTTTAAAAATTCATTCTGTTTCACTTCTCAGAAATTCCTGCTCTTACTTGGGTTTCTTTGGGACACGCATTTGACCTTACAGTAAATTCCCCTCTGGCTTGAGCTAGTTCCAGTTAGTTTCTGTTATTTTCCCCACATCTAATGTGCCACCTGCTTCCTGAGCTGGTCCCCTGGAGAGTTTGTGCACTAGAATCAGCTAATATTTAGCGCTGTGGTCTCACTGCTGGCACACAGGTACCAAGCCGAATCCTGCAGCTCTGCAGGCTGAATCTCCAGGTTACAGGGAGAGTTTTCAGGACACTTAGCTGAAAACCTCTTCTTCGGCATTCCTGAGTCATCAAAGACATTGTTTGTCTGGAAGGAAATCAAGAACTTGAACTCTTTTCCCAGGATATGCTGATACCAGAAAACATAGCTGTGTCCTTCCTTTGGGGTACAATACATTTTTACTTTCTGTCCTATCCCTCTGACAAGATGTCTTGGAGTCTGGCTGACTTCTTCATCAAGAAAGCCTGAAAAGAAAGCAGACAGAGTTGGGGCTGAGCCCTGGGTGGAGTCGGAGAAGACGGAGAGAGGTTTAGAGCAGGGGATGATGAGTCCAGAACAGGAACTTGCCTACAGCGAGGAGACACAGCATCATGAAGCAGGTGCATACAGAGAGCATGATGGAAGCAAGGCAGGACAGAGATGGGTGGTTTTCTCCAAGTCTTTTCCTGCCCCTAACTGTCGCTTTCCTGTGACGTGATCACCTAGTAGACTTCAACAATATTTGGTTTCCTGCTCTTGTACAAGTATAAAAGTAGAGTATACGAATCAGTCATATTCAGTCTCTAGGAAACAAGCTATACAGGACCGTGATTCTGCTAAGCAAGTTTAACAAGGGCAGTGTCTATCCACAGGAAGGGGAGAAATAAGAATGTGGCAAATTCAGAGTTGAGGAGACAGAGGTTAAAGATTATAGGGGGGCAGAGTAGATCTAGAATTTATGAGGAAGACTCCAGAGAAAAGGAAGCTACTCAGAGGATTCCAGATATCTTCATAAGGATCTCCTATGTCTGTCCCTACACACTCCCTTCTGTGTAGGATGAAATGTAATAGAAATTGGAGCAGACTCTCTAGTACGCTCAGAAAGCTCATGGTGGGGCTGGGGATTTAGCTCAGCGGCAAAGCGCCTTCCTGGCAAGCGCAAGGTCGTGAGTTCGGTTCCCGATACAGGAGAAAAACCAAAACCAAAAAAAAAAAAAGAAAGCTCATGGTTTAGGAGTGGAACAAAACTAGGCTAGAGCAGGAGCAGACAACCCCAGGCCATAGCCTGACCAGCTGTTTCTGGGAACAGTTTTGTAGGGAAGGGAAGCGATTCTGGAATGACAGCCTCAGGAGCTGTGGATATTCTCTTCCCAGAGAAAAAAACACAACTGATGAAAATTTTAAAACTGCTGAAAGCCTCTGAGAATTGCACTAAGTTCATACAATAATGGAGTAATATTTAATTAAGAAAATCTAAATTGCAGTGAAAACAGTGAAAGTCAGTGAGATTTGAGCCAGAAGCTCAGGGTGACAGAAACTTCACCCTAGACAGTGTGGTCAAGAAAATGGGGTCCATCTTACCCAGCTTCCAGTCCAGAGCTGCAGTTTTGCTCTACCCTTTGTTTCAAACTCCGTTTCCTGCTCTGGACATAAATTGTATTTTGGTCCCAGTTTCACTACAAACAAGGTGCATGTAAAAGGACAAGTGACCTGTCTGCAACTCAGTTTCCACATCTGTAGAATGGAGGAGATTATAATTGTGCTTGTTAATCGGGAGGCTGTAAAACCTATGTGAGGTCTAAATGTAAGGAATAACACTTGATGCCTAGTGTGTAATAAGTGCTTAATAAGTGTTAGTTATCATTATCATCATTAATATAATTAAAGAAAACAGTTCATGAAAGCTCTTTCATAATAGGCCTTATAGTTTTCTAAAATTTCCTTTCTTCATGAGATGTGAAGATATTATATGCTTAGATAAGCTTATCACTTTTTGTATTTGTTACTTTAATACAAAGTCCCATTCTCTCTGAGGGATTTTTTTGGTTTTGGTAGCAGTGGGAATTAAACCCAAGGCTTTCCCACTGAGCTATAGAGCTATCCCTTTTTAAATTTTTTTAAATTTTGAGGTAGGGGCTTGCTAAGTCATTAAGTTGTTCAGGCTGAGTTTAAACTTTTGATCTTCCTTCCAAGGCTTCCACAATGCTGAAATTAAATTAATGATATTAGAAAAAGATACATGTAAAGATGTCTGAGGTAACAGTACTATAAAGGAACTTATCCATAGTAAGGCAGAACATTAGTTGTCCGTAGTCTGATACATCAAAGTTCTTAATTCAATTTCTGCTTGCTATGCTTTGGAATTCAGGCAGTTTGCCCATTGAGAATTTGATGTGCATGGCAGCTGCTACTTTCAGATGTAACTGAGAGATTAAAAAGTGGAAAAATAAATTTATAATTTGATTACTTATTATGATCTTCAATTACATAACACAACAAAAGAGAAAACATTCATTATGAGTTCCCTAGTTATAATTTTGAATGAAAACTCACGTCCAAGATGTGATTCAGTTTCAAAAATCAATTCCTCTTTGTGCTTGTTATTCTAAGAAAAATAATGAACAGATTAGAGTTGGGATATGCATCAGTGGTATCTATGACAAACAGAACTAATCTGTTTATATTACATATCCATAAAAAAACACTACTGATTTATGATAATTTGGGACCTTGACAATTAGAAGAAGAAATGGGATTTGCATGGTTGGTTTGGAAAAATTAAAATCTAAGCCAATTTGTAATCTTTTCCATTACTGCTTTGTCTGATATACATAAAAAATGGATTCAATGATGGTTAGAGTTGCTAAGCACAATCAGATGAAGGGTACTAACAATTATGATTAGGGAGCATTTCAGGATTGTTTACAAAAACCTGACCAAAACCAGGGAGGAATATAGGAATCCAGGTGTTAAAAATAAAAGACAGTTGCTCTCTCAAAGTGAATGCATTATATTTGTAAGCCCCACTAATAATTACTAGGCAATTGATGCAATTAAAAATGACCTCAAAACATTCTTGACTGGCTGACACACAGCTATATATGGTGCCACCATACTCTTTGCATTAAAAATCAGACTCTGAGTACACAGGAAAGTTAATTTTAATCCCTGATCTGACTATTCCACACGCAAAAAAATTTTGAAAAGCATTTGGGAATTCACATAAGCTGGACAAATGTAACCTAAGGCTATCACTGCCACATATGTTTAAGAATGACTTCAAACTGATATCTCCAAATGGATACTCTCGTACCCTACAAATATTCTTGAGCTTTACTCCTGTATTTGATTCAGTTACTTGAAAACAGTGGTTTTTTTCATTCTTGGTTTTAAACTGTGCTAGATGAAGTAAGACAAGAAAAATGAGTGGACTTATAATCTGCTTCTAAGCCACACCTCTTAGAGAACTGTAGTGATTGTCCACACATTTTAAAAAATGTCTTTCTTTTTTCTAGAAGGAAAAGCATTTCTCCTGCTCCTTTGTGAGCTCTGGATATTGTTTCCTCTGTTGAGTTGAATAGTTCTTTCTCCAATCTCAAGTACTTTCTTCCTGACACATGTACTGAATCAAACATAGCCAAAGAGTGAAGGGAGCCCTTTCTCAAGATGCCCAGAATTCTCTCGCTGCAGCAATCACCTTTCCAGTTCTTTGTCATAAGAATTTAGCTACTTTGACCTCCTTTTATGTCTGGCTTTAAAACAGTAAGATCACCAATACCTGGTTATCCCTCTATAGCTCACAGCCTGGAACTCCCTCCAGGTACTAGGGTGTGTGGTCTGGTGCTTAGCTCAGTTGTTCTGCATCCCTGAGGGATCCCTGTCTTTTGTTTTCTGGTGTCCAATTCTGACCACTGTTGTTTCACATATTTTGTCTCTCTCTTTCTAAATGTTTTTCTGAGCGGGAGGCTAAATCTGATTGATTTACTTTATCTTTTTTGAACTATAATTTCACTCCAGAATCACAAATAATTTCTTATTGTTGGGGTCCCCCAGAATTTCAGTGGTTATGGACCTTTGATCAGGTTCTGAGCATGTGGTTTCCATTCCTCACAAAGGGTATAAAATTTTATTTGATACACATCCGAGGAACAGCTTGAAGCTTCCACTTCTCTCTGCTAATTTATCCCTTTCTTTGATCCAAAGACCCAATCAAACATCCAATATCTGTTGTAATACTTTTAGTCTAAAAAGAATGGGTATATTTTGGAGCTCCAGGATCAATGCAACAGATGTAACTCTAGCTCCTTTGTGTAGCCTCTTTAATACAGGCATTAAACCCTCAGCTCCAGCAGTGAGGCTCGTATCAGGTCTGAAGTTATGTAGGTCATTGTGATTTTAACTTTCCCCATGACTCTGCCTCTAAACTGCCTCTTTTTATTCATAGTGAATTTCTCCATCACTCTCTCTCTCTCTGGATTATCCATATGTTGTTTTGGTTTAAATTTTTGTTAGTGAGAAGTGTTTCAAATTTATAAAAAAATGAATGAATTAAGACAAGCTAATCATCTCTTTTCTGCTCATCCTGTGTTCCTTTTCCTTCTAGATAATTAGCAGTATATTTCACAAATTTCTCCTTTTTTACACAAACATACAAAAATATATATGAACTTGAGTTGGAACTTTTATTACTTTTCATAATGCATTCATTCATAAATACTCTCATTAATTGCATTAGCTTGAAAATTATTTCCCCTTAATAGTTTATCTTCTTTTTTACTGTTTTTTTTTTTTCTGAGATAAGGTCTTGCTATATACTCCCAGTTGCACTTAAACTCACGATGTAGCCCACGCTGGCCTCGAATTCATAGAGCTCCTCCTGCCTCAGCTTCCCTAGTGCTAGACCACCATGGCTGGCAATAGTTTGTCTTGACTATCCTTACAAGTGAATAAATAAATATGGCTTTTTTTCTTTCCTTTTGCTTCTTTGTGCATAAGAAGGGAAACATAGTCTATGGCCATACCACCCTGAACATGCTCAGTCTCGTCTGATCTTGGAAGTTAAGCAGGGTCGGGCCTGGTTAGTACTTTGGATGGAAGAAGGGAAACATACACATAAATGAGATAGAATCATACATTCTGTGTGCATAATTTTAAATATTTTTATAACTATCAAAAGTTTAACTGTAGCTGATGGATGCAAGCAACAGATTCATTTAAAAACAGTCAATTCTTTTAAAGTATGTTATTTCTTATGCACAGTTAGCTTTATAGACCTGAAGACATGCTCCACAGCTATAATACTGCTTGACAAAGGCAAAGGACATTTTACCCTCATTGTGCCATGTGGAAGAGCACTGGGTAGGAACCATTATCTTCCAGGTAAGAAACATACAGGGGAAATGTGATACAATTGAGAGCATGTACTAGAATTTCACAATTTTCGGAGACCATGGAGTCTAAGGATGATAAAGCCGGAGTTAAGTGTATACTGCAGTGACACACAGAGCCTTTTACAGAAGGTACCATTAGTGTTCTGATGGAAGGAAGCGTTGCTGCAGAAGTAGTAACAGAGACGGAAAAGAGAAGAAGGGAAAAGATAGTCTTGCTGTGTATTCCAAGAGAGCTCTTCTGGAAGCTGTTCAAATGACTGGAGGCTAAAATAGGAGAGTGAGAAAGAATACCTGCATGGGACTGGAGGCAGTGATCATTGGAAGTGCAGAAGTACAGAAACTGAAGAGCCAAGGTATCATGCAGGTGGTGGAACCCACCAAAGAAGCTGGGAGTCTTAAAGCAGAAGAGACAAGAAACAGTGGAGAAGCCATAACAGAAAGCAAAAGGGCGAAGTCACCATCCTGTGTGTGCCACTGGCCATCAGGCTTGGACTCATTCAGTCTTGTGAGAAAGTTCTGAGACCTCCCCGGAGCCAGTCTCCTGAATTGCCTTGCTCCAAGAGTTGCTCCTGTCATACTTCTCTGTAGTCTGTTTTTGCCTTGCCTCCAAACAGATATGGCACCAAACCCATGTCCTTCCTGTGTTGGGGAGGAGCCTCAAACAGCTTCTGAGAGCTGAGGGAGGTGGACAGATAAGAGGAAGCACAAGAGTTTCTGCACAGGCAGGGCATGGTTCTGCAGCGCTGTGGCTAAGCTGCTGGCACAGAAATACACAGCTGAGTCCTTGGGTTCTGCCGGCTGAATTTTCAGGGTGGAGGAGGATGCACTAAGCATCTCAGCTGAGAACCGCCCTTTGATCATCCCTGAATCATCTATGGGTTGCTGGTTATTAAAGTAAATCAGCAGTTCCAGACTTTGCCCCATGAACTGTCTGTACCAGAAAAGTGCGGTATGGCCTGAAATAGGCTTGCAGCTCAAATTTACTGCTTGCTCTTTCCCTGTCACCACGTGCCTTGGTGTCTGGGTGACTCCAGCATCTGTAGGTTGTAAGAAAAAGAAACAGAATTAGGGATCAAAATAAGGCACATATTTAGAGTCATAACTATCAATGTTCAAACATACAAACATGCAGATTCTTTACTTGGGCAGCCTCACCTGCTCCTAGGAAACAAAGGACCACACAGCAAAGGACACTGGTGACCATAGCAGGGGCAAGAGGAGGCCAAACCCTCTGTCTCAGGCTTTTGGAGCATGAGCAATGAGGCAGAGGATTCTAGGCCCTTTTGTCTCCCCAAGTGGAGGCCGGCTTAGAAGTGACATCACTGCCTGTCACAGCTCAGAGGACTTCCTTCTGCAGGGAAACACTGACCCTCTAGCTAAGATGGACTGAAATTAATCTCATCTGCTCCAGGACGTGGTTGGCTCGTTCAAAGACATCAAACACCTCCATCACCTGTTACCACTCATAGCCCCTGCACTGCGGGAGCCATGAAACACTGCATTTCCCCTCTACCCACCCTGACGTATCACGTATCACACTGCCTGCTGGACATTCCTCTTGGATGGACCAACAGCACCTCAAAGTCTGGACATTAGAAAATTGCTTTCTAAATCTCAAGGACTTCATTACCCCTCTCACTTGGCAATGCTTACTTCCCAGACACACAAAAACAAAGTGATGCTTTTTTTCAGTTAGACCTGGCTCCAGATCACTCTTAGAAGCCTTTGGATGCGGGTTCTCATCATGAAAAAGCCAAAACTTTCCCTGGGAAGAGATGGGGTGGTAAAAATTTTATTCTCACTGAAGACTACAGACTGATGACCTTGTGCTGATCCTTCGTAGCCCAGAACACAGTGCCAGGTCAAATTCTCTTATTCTTTCAGGCACTGGTGTGGACTGAGCGGGAACAAATTGGACTTTGACTTTCCATGGGGCATCTCAATAAAGCAGTGTGCAGTGAGTCCAAGTCCTCTCACTTTCAGTAAATGTTCAATGATTAATAGCTCACTGTCTGTGTAATAAGGCCACCAGGCCTACAGTTAACTCTGTCTGGGCGGGGAGCAGTTAACCCTACCTGGTAAGAATTTGGAAGGTGTCCTGGTATCCAATACAGTTTTTGTTCACAAAGGTCATAGAACAAACTCGCTCCACCTCTTTGCTGTTGGCATGCAGACACACTCTTCTAGTCCCCTGAACTGGTGAACATGTCAAGGCAGCAGAGAGAAATGGGTGACTGGCTGACTTGGAAGTTAAAAAGCGCAAGTTTCATAATCATAGAGAATTCAAAGTGTTTAGTCTGTGTTTTCTCACATTTTGGTCCCTGAACATCTCTTCAAATGTGTGTTTTCAGGATCTGTGGCATCCTGAGACCCATCCAGGAAAGAGGGAGAAGCTGCCAAGAGGAATTGGTAGCAGGGCATGCCGCAACCAGCACATAGAAAACTGTCAGTCAGGGAACAGTTCTAAGACGGAGATTTGTTTTTACCTGCATTCAGGACTAGTTTCCGCTAGGAGATAAAGAATCATAAAAGAAAGAAATTGTGAGATCAGATCAGCGTATAGTCATAGCATCTCTTTCAGTTACTGTTCTTCTAGGAGTGCTCTGGCACCATGGCTGGCAACTAAAAGACACAAAATGGCCCACAACAAGATAGTAACTAGGTAAGTCCAAGGCCACATGAGAAGCTGAGAAGTAGCTTGCTGTCCTTCGCATTGTGACAAAACAGAGATCCATGGCAGGTGGAAATGACATCCGAATGGATCATCCACAACAAAACACCCTCAGAGATGCCCCAAAGCTGCGCATATGGTACTTCTACTTTTAAAAACTCCTTGCACGGCCCTAGGGAAGATCAGTGTAAGTCATCAGGCTTTTATTTTATCAATTCAAAGCTCTTTTCTCAAATCTGATATGTTCCAGGTTTTGAAGAGTATTTATTTCCATTACAGCATTTTATTTCTAATGTAATCCTGCACATTTTAGATCCCTCTGCTATTATGTAACACTTTAAGAAAGACTAAGCTGATTTTTTAAATGCTTAAAGTGGTTCTTCAGTTTGCCTTATTTGTTCTATACTAACTAGTAGCGTTAGCAATATTCACTGAATTTTGATACTGAATAGCACTTCATTTTCTACTGGTGTCTTGGCCTAGGCTATTAATCTTCGTAATATATTCTGCTAAACTTTACTTTTATGATCTTCCCTGAGAAGAGAGAGATATGAGAGTAAAGAGGTCTGCGTCTTCTTACATAAGCTTTATTAAAACAAATATTTGCATACCTTCTATTTCCTGTGTTGTGTAGTTCTATCTAAAAGGTTTTCTCTTCCTTGTTTTTGCTCGCTTCCCCATTAGACTGCCGTAGGAGTAATAGTGTTAACAATTAATCAGGCAGGCTCTTTTCAGACACAGACTGTAGCTGAAGATCAGGGAATAATGTGAATATTTTCATTCATCTCTGTAAGTATCCCCTTTCAAAGCTGTCCCAATCATATGTAACTCTTCTTCTAGCCATAATTTTCAGAGCTGTTCCCCGATAGATTTCTGAATCTTGTCTTCCTCTTGAGAATGTTTTCAGGGTACCTGTGAGACCCTGCAGTTCTTCTTCTAAAGGGATTTCTCTGGTATCCAGTAATACTGTCTGCCTTAGTGAAAACTGAAATAAAGTTCTGTCTTTTCCATTGTTCCCACTAGAGCTTCTCATGCTGAATGCATTCCCACTTCTCTTTATACTCTTTTTCCTGGACCCAAGACCCTCCCCTTCCTGTCACATGACTAGACTAAGTCTTCTAAGATGCTAGCACTTCTTCAGCGGAAATTGTTTTCTTTAATGAAGCTACTGTTTTTATTTTTTTGTTTGAAATGAATCTTAAAAATTCAGTCCCATGGCTTTTGTGTCTGAGTCCCTCTGTTCTCCATTTATTAGCAAACTGATCTTGGGGAAATTACACATGTTCAGTTTTCTCCTCTACAAGGTGACACACTGACAAAATATTTTAATGCATAGTGGAATGTTCAAGACACAGCAAGAGCCATATAAGTGCTTTCTATTATAATTACTGTTCCTGGGATCTTGTCTTTATACTAACAAGGAAGCATTACTTCAAACCACTGTGGTGTCTCCTCTATTCTTTCTGCAAATTTAAATTCCCTGTGACCTAACACTCAAAGCACAGACATTCTGTTAATTACCCTTTAAACTTTTGCACTAATTGTGTTGATTGATTTTGCCTTTTATTGTATACACAGTCTAATTTCTTTTGCTTTAGGAGTTCTCTTCATTACATTTTTTTATTCAACTCAAAGAGTTTGACCAATTATGTTTACTACCATTCACTCTAAATTATTCACAGTTACTCATGGTTTATTCTCTTTGACCTCTTGGAGAGTCTTAGAAATAGAAATTCTCTCTTGACAATCTGCCCAAATAAGGCAATTTCAATGAATATTTTCTCATTGTCTGAAAAACTCAGTAACCTGGTACTTTTTTTCAACTTCTTACTAGTGAGCAGAGGTGGTATAATCATCTAGAGTTTCAGAAAATACCCAGACAAGAGCAATGGCCATTGTATAGCTCTGCGTATCCTGGAGGTCCCACAAACCTAAAGTTGCACTGTTAGGGTTTAAATTTAAAATGCCCCCAAGTAGTTTATGTGTTTAGACTTGGGGCTTCTAAGAGGTGATTGTATAAAGGGGATTCATTTATATATGAGCTACAGTTAAATGAGCTGCTAGTAAGTGGGGCCTGGTCAGAAGATGTAAGTCACTGGAGATGTGACTTGGAAGGCTGTGTTCTTGTCCCCAGTTCACTCTCCACCCCCTTCTTGGTGACTATGGGGTGAGCAGTTGTCCTTCACCATCCTTTTCTACCATGCTCTTTATGCCTTCAAGCCAGCCAACTACGCACTGAACTCTGTGAAAGCAGAAGTCAAAATTAACCCCTTCTCCTTTAAATTGCAGGTATTGGGTATTTGTCTAAGCCATGGAAAAGTGACTAATACATACATATTATCTAAATTACATACTCTGCTTTTGAATTAAGGAAGTTGAGATGTTAATAGGCCTGTTACTAGTCCCAAATACCCCTATTGGATATTATTAATGCATGATTAGAATACTATGAATATTAAAAGGACTTGTCTTTTTCAAATATGAAGCAATTAGATCTTTGCATTACATTTATTGGGAAGGAATCTTACTGAATTTGTTCCTATGTATCCAAGAATTATCAGTGCTGGAGAGTCAGCCTCAATAAAATCCAGTGACCGTGCTTGAAAGTCATGCAGAGGTGACTCTCAGAATTAGTCCAAAGACTTACTAGTCAAGCAGAAATTACAAATAATGTCTAACAAACATTCCCACAAACCTGCTGACTTTAAATAACCATTTATTATTATTAATAAGTCTATAGGCTGGGTAGATAGTCCTGTGAATCTTGGCTTGTTAGTCTAGATAATAATTCTGTATTGGATAATGACTTTTGAAGGCTTTATGATTTCTGCAGTATCTATTGTCATTCTCTTAGTACAGACTTTGCAGAACAAAGGTTTCCAAATTTGATGGAGGAATCCTGTATTGAAATAGTCCCAGTGGATTATAGTGGATTATAGTGGTAATAGTCCCAGTGGATTATGGAATTAAATAGAAACAAATCAGAGCTGAAGGAAATTCCTGATATCCAAAAGTATGTAAAAATAATACAGTGAGAATAATCCCTATCCATCTACATGGGCATTCATTCACAAAACCAGTACTCATCATTTCTCACTGTGAAAAAGATCCATGTTTTGCTTCATAGAAAAATAAAGTATTCAGCAGTGTCTTGAGTAATTACAAGGATTAGCTATGTTGGAGAAGATGATAGAAATTGCAGGAGCAAGAGCATAGAAAGGCATTAAATTGTGTAAGGATTTTTTCACAAGAAAATTAAGTATATTTGATTACTAAGATAAATATTATGAAGCTTCCATGGCCTAGGCCTTTAAAAATTCAAATACTTTTATCTTGTAACCAGTGGAACACCGTGTATAAATAAAACCTGGAAAGAGTGTCCTGTGTGGATTATTTCATCACACTAGTAGACTAAATTAGGTCTCTATACAGTAAAAATAAAATGAAAGTGGGGAAATTGGGATATGTTATGAGGAGTAAGGCAGTCAAAGCATCTGCACATATTTTTGCTGAGATGCCTGGTATGTGGTCATCTCCTCACTGAGCTGGCTTAAGAGAATACTGTCTATGCCGTTTGTTACAGAATAGCTGTTCCAAACACTTTTGTCTTGCATCTGTTTCTTAAGTCCGTTTATTTATTCAAAACACAGGCTTTCATTGCCTTCTTCATCTAATATCCAATGCTAAAATTTGTGGAGACTATTTCAAATAAGGTTCCTACTTTCAGGAGCTTAAGTTTAGGAAATACAAGCATTCACTCACTTATTCCATAAACATTTAATACAATCATGGGAGACAGTCTGAAAAGGATTGAAAGGAAAAACTCAGAAGGGACAAAGTCAAGAAACTGAAAAACTGGGGCTGGAGATTTAGCTCAGAGGCACAGCGCCTGCCTGGCAAGTGCAAGGTCATGAGTTCGATCCCTCGTACTGGGGGGAAAAAAAAAAGAAAAAGAAGCTGAAAAACCAATCGATGCATACATATCGTGGTGATGATATCTACATCTATCTATATCTATATCTATATCTATATTTATATCTATCTATATAGATAGATATAGACATCAAGGAGGAAGACAAGGCTGTAGGTGACAGAAGGACTGAATGAGAAGAGAGCTCTGATAGTAAAGAAATTAGTACAATAATAAAGGACAGTATCTTAACGTCATATATGTAAAGGAGCCGGACTTTAAACTGCAAAGGAAAATGAGCTGGAAGCATTAGAGAGGATCCTCAACAAGGAACATATTAAAGCCATATGCAGGGGCTGGGGATTTAGCTCAGCGGCAAAGCGCCTGCCTGACAAGCAGAAGGTTGTGAGTTCGGTTCCCGGTACCGGAGAAAAACCAAAAAAAAAAAATAAAATAAAATAAAGCCATATGCAGATAACAACTCTGTTTCTTGATATATCCACAAAACAAACTGCATTTCACTCTGTACTGTTTTCACATTGAAAGCCAGAGCACTTGAATGTCAAACAGGTCAATAAAAAGTGCAGTTTGGCTTTGGCAGGACCCACACATATCTGAGTTGCCTTGGCCATTCAAATGCATATGTCTTTGTACCAGCTGACAAGGATACCCTGAGAGGGGTTGAAAAGCCATCAGTAGGTGAGTCAGACTATAGCAGAGAGGAATTAAAAGCACTCTGGATTACAGTAGAAATTTCTGAGACAAATCAGCAGGAAAATATAGATTTGGGTGTTAAGGACATAGAACCAAGAAGAAAGTAGGACAAAGAGAAGAGAACAGGTCTTTTGGTTTGGGATGGACCGAGGTAGATCCATATTCCTTGCTCATCACCCTAGAATATGCATGTCTTTCTTTCACAGACAAGAAATCTAACTGGGAAAGGGGTCTGTTCACAGTTTACAGCAAAAAGATGGAGAGGCAGTGTAGGTCAGAAGTCATAGCCCTTATCAAAAAGTCCCACATTCAGCTGGGCATGACACCTACAGGAAGGAAGGCTGATTTACAGTGTGAACGGTTTACCTTACATGTGAAATTTGAATCCGCAGACAATTTGCAAAATACCCCTGAAACTCGTTTCCTGTTATTTCCTACCCAAGATTTCCTGCACTGTTATCTGATTATTTTCTAACTTTGTCCTGCCCCCGACCCCCATGTGGTACATGGGGATGGGGAGCAGGGACAACTGTCCTGAGGGCTGAGGGGCTGGAGAGAGAAGGGGCCACCCCAGGGTTTCTGCACTGGCTGGGCATAGTTCCACAGCACTGTGGCTGAACTGCTGGCACAGAGATACACAGCTGAGTCGCTGGGTTCCACGGGCTGGATCTTCAGGGTGGAGAGCGATGCATCAGGCATCTGAGCTGTGAAGCGATCCTTGGGCATTCCCCCTTCATTCAGAAGAGACTGGCTTCGGAAGGAAGTCAGCAGTTCCAGGCTCTGCACCATAGTTTGTCTGTACCAATAAAGGTCATTGTGGCCCAAGACTGGCTCACATTTCAAAGTTACTGCTTGTCCCCTTTTTGTTACCTCATGCCTGGGTGTCTGAATGACACCAGCATTTGTGTGCTCTGTAAAAGAAGAGAGATTAGGGAGACAGAATAAGAAGATATAGGGAGTTATCCATAGGAAACCCCAGCATGAAGATGTTAACTATTCTAAGTACTCACCTGCTACCAGGACACACAGGACCACAAAGCACAGGGTCTGGGTGCCCGTGGCCATGTGAACAAGTGTGGAACATCTAGACCAACACCCCATGAGCAGGATCACAAAGTGAGCTAAGGTGCACTTTATTCTTACCAGACGTGTCTGTCAGTGACATCATGAAGTGAGATGCATTCCCCAACTCGCAAACCCCTTGCAGAGGAGGCTGCATGCCTGGGAAGTGAATCATACAGAACTGAACTCTACCATAACTGATCCAAGATACAGATTTACATACCTGGAGGCTCTCTACAACTTTATTTGGCAATACCAAGTAATAACATTTTCTCTTCAGTACGCCTAAGCCAAAGGAGTCAGAGGTCCAGTGGACTGGGTTCATGAGAGCCGCTCAGAAGCTGTAAACCAGGAGGACTTTGCACAATACCTGTGGAGACTCCCTGGAAGCCATTCTTCCCCTGACAGTACAGGCTGTGGTGGAGCTCCGGAGAAGTCTGCAGCAGGATTCCTGCTGCCTGTGCTGACAGTTGGAGAGAGGACACTAACTGGTTGAGGGGTCCCAATGCGATGGGAGGCTGGAGAGAAAATGCTACAAAAAATGGCTTTCGCCCCAGACGGCTCACTTGATTTTTGACAGCCCTTAGGCCGTAACTACTTGTTAGATCCTTCTTGCGTATCTCCATCTTCCTGAGAAACCATTTCAAAGATACCACCATGTATTACAGCAGCCATTAATATTTTCCTACTAATCTATCTATAACTCTGTAATGTTTGTATTGTTCCTATCTTATTTCATAAATGGATCCATGTTTATTATTATGTGTTTCTACAACAACCATTGAGAATAGTTAATGATTATTCAATAGGTTACTCATGTATAGCTCTATTTATTTTCTTTAGAAGCCACTTTGAAGATACAAAAGTATAGTACAACAACTATTGATAATCTCCTACCTCTTTTGTCTGTAACTCACTATTATTTGTCTATTTGTTTTCCTGAGAAACTATCTTGTAGATAACAATATGTAAAACAATAATCATTGATAATTTCCTACCACTTTGTCTGTAACTTGGTAAGCCCTCCCCATTATTATGTTATCCTTCTTTTACTCTTTAAAATAAAAAAAAAAGCCTGTCAAATATTTCCGTAGACACCTCAAATTCTAAGTATTTCATTTTGAATTCATTGCATTTTTGCTAGCTTCTCTGCATACCCTCTTACTCCTCTCACTGGGGTCTCAATACTCCCAGTCATTCATTCACATTCAAACTACCTGTCAGTTAGTTGGGAGCTGACTTACAAGCTCCACAGGAAGAGCAAGGGTCGGAGCACGTATTGAGGGCTCCAGGGGTTGAACTGAGGTCCTGAGAACTGAGTATGCTTGGGCACTGCAGTGGAAAGCCTCTCTGAGTGTCTTTATCTTAGAGCTGTATTAAATTCCTAGAGCCCAGGGTACAAACTCTCCCACATTCTCTTATCTCCCCCCTGAAACAAGGAAGCATTGTCTTATTCTTAAAGATTAACAAATCAAATGATTCAGAACTGATTTTCATCTTACTTTTAACACCCAGCAAATCTCAGTTGTTTTTCTTTTTCTTTTTGTGCAGCTGAGGATCAAACCCAGGGCCGCATGCATGATAGACAAATATTTTACCACAGAACTGTATCCCTAGCTCACCCTTAACAGCTCTTAATCATTGACTCCCAGCCTTTTCCTTATAAGTAGAACCTGCGAAGCACCTCCATCCCTCCACCCACATCCACCCACTTCCTCTCAGGGTGGAGGTGATGGTGAGCTGAAAGAGGGCTCTGTTTCTTCAGTTGGCTAGATAAGTTATTTTCTAACAAAGAAGACTTTAAATGCATACTTTCATTATTGATACAGAGATACACTGCCCAGTCCTCTGAACTTGAGAGCACTACCAACTTTAAACAATTGTCTTAGCTACTTTTCTCTCCTTGCTGAGACAAAATACCCTACTCTCAAAGTTAAAGAAGGAAAGCTTTATTTAGCTCACAGTTTGTAGAGGTTTCACTCCATAATCAGCTGGCTCCAAGGCAGGTGGCACACAGCAGAGGGGCAACAGTTCATGGTGGCAAAAGACAACAAAAGCAACAAGAGAGTGAGACGAGCCTCTTTCCGTCCCTTATATCCTATCCAGCTTACTGGGATTAGGGCAGTGCCAATCTAATCAGTGGACTGACCCAGCATTACCCACCCTTATCCCAGCACCCTTAATCCTAGCATTGCATTATGAATCAATCACACACTCAAGATTCAGCCACCTCTAAAAAACCCCTAAGACTGCATGAGGCTTTGGGAAGGAGACATCTAGACACAAATCATAACAGCAACAAATACTCCGTAGTCTGGCTGGTGTTGCCTCAGTCCTGGTTTCCCTTGAAGGCACTGGCCTCTTGCAGTGTCTCTTGGGCCCAGAATGGACAACTGTGGTCATCACTGTTTTCAAAAAAATCATTTGTTATTTTCATTACCAGGTGCCTAGGTGGGAGTAGGTAGAATGATGGTTCTCCAGATACACACATCTAATCCCTGGAGCCTGTGAATGTGTCATTACATGGCAAAATGGAATTAAAGGTCTCAGTGGCATTAAAGTGGCTGATCATCTGACTTTGATAGAGGGAAATATCCCAAGATGTCCATGTAGCTCTGATGGAATCACAAGGGTCTTACAGTGTAGAAGAAAAAGGAAGAAGAGTTGGAGTCATGCAGTGTGAGAAAAGATTTCACCATTCAACCTGTCATTGTTGGCTTTGGAGATGGAATGAGGTGACGAGCCAAGGTGCTGTTGACCTCTGAAAGGACAAAAACCCCAGATTCTCCTCTCACCTACAAAAGAAAATTAGCCCTGCCAATATTTTGATTTCAGCCCAGCAATTCCCATTTTGGATGCTGACCTCCATAATTATAAGACAATAAATCTGCATTGCTTGAGGCAAACAAGTTAGTGTCAATTTGTTGTAGCAGCAATAGAAATCAAATACATTGTACTATCCATAGAACTCACAGGTGAAAGAGGTAGCAGCTACATATGAAATACAGGTGGGAAGAATGAACTTGAAGCCAGGCAAAAAATTCCTATCATTGCCCGGGGACACACAGGCACCAGCTACACAAGGTGAGGTGTAAATTGTGGCAACTCCCTGGTCACAGCAGAAGTTCTAGGAGGAGAAGACGCTCTTCAGACCTGTCTGATGAGTGGACTTTGTCACTGTGACTGTCTTCTCCCTGAGGCCAGGGTCCCTGTAGTCCAAGTTAGCACGCCCATTTCTCCTGCTCTAGCTTCTCCATTCAACAAAGCAGGCAGAGCTGGCGTGGTCTGGTTTGAGGTCAGGGTCTCGCAGGCTTTTCTGACACAAATTGCTTCTTTTCTTTTTGAAGCACAGAATGCACAAGATGCACTTTCACAACTGCCTGTGGCTCACTTCTTAACTGCGCTCAGAGGTATTCCTACAGCAAGCTCACCTGCCAGTCAAACTCCACTCGAAGCACAATTTAGAGCAAAACTACAACAGAGGAAGGAAGGATGTTATCTAATCCCTTCATTCCAAGCCATCATTCAAGACATCTGCAAATCCACTCCTTGAATCTAAGCCTGACCCCAGGGTTTCCCTTAACCATTCTGCAGGGAGTGCTCAGAGCCGCTCCAGACTCTAGACAAAAATGAAGCCACAGTGCCCCCTATTGGTCAGTGCACCAAGACACCGCAGATGTGCTGTTTCTCCAGAACAGGATAACTGTGATCTGCTTTAGTTAGTGAGCAAATATGGCATTTTATGATTCATTGGTGTGAGAGAATCAATAAACAGTGGTAATATTATTGTGGTCTAGAATAGAACCACTTAAGAGACGCACATAGGAGTCAGAGAAGTGGAGGTTAAGTCAGTTTTAATATTGCTACCAAGCACGGCTGGATATGGGCTATCACATCACTGGGTTGCAATTAATCCCATTCTCTCTTCCCTGTGAACTTCAGGGTGACCCTCAATGGAAAAGAAAGTCCCTGAACCACTAATGGTAGTGCATGTTGAGAAAACAGGAAAAACGGCCCTATTTTCTATGTAGCCAGCAAGAAAGTGAGAAAATGAAGATAGATTGAACTAAAATTACAGCGTGGCCAGGTAAGTCACTTACTTCCTCCTAATAGAGAAAATTTTGCAAGAAATAGCAAGCTTACAGCTGAAGTATTACTTTGGAGACATCCTGCAAAATGAGGACTGTGGATCAAGTGTGTCAGCAGACTTTAAGTTGGGAAAGATAGTCACAGATCAGATACTCTGTTAAATTCTAACGGCTGCCTCTGGGTATATTTATAAAACTCACCATGCATGTATATGACAGAGTGGAAATTGAATTCATGCTGTGCTCCTTCTGTGCTCTCTGACCATGTCTGAGCTTTCACTCTCTGTTCTGTTTTCCATCTTGCCACATGGTCCAAGGAAAGTTATTCAAGGAACATAAACAACCACATAAAAATACTCTTGTAACAAAAAGCCCAAAATTGGATGTGTCAGTTTGATCATACGTCCCCTTTAAGTTTTTAAAAGCTCCTGCAATTGAAATAAAAATT
This sequence comes from Chinchilla lanigera, assembly GCF_000276665.1. NCBI lineage: Eukaryota > Metazoa > Chordata > Mammalia > Rodentia > Chinchillidae > Chinchilla > Chinchilla lanigera. The sequence continues at coordinate 1,147,928 of NW_004955494.1, forward strand.
TAACATTTCCACACCATTTGTGTTAAATGTCAAAGGAATCACAGACTAAGACTCTAGCATTAAAATCCGAAGAAAATTAAACTCCAAATAAATTTCTTTGACTCTAATCTCAGTAATTACAGATGAAGGCACAAGTTGTTCCATTGTTATCTAAATAGTTGGGTAAAATTTAAAAAGCAGCATAAAAACTTCAGATAATTAATGTTCTAAAGATATAGTGAGAAACTTGGCTGGAGTCTTAAAAGGAAAAGGCTGGTGAGGTGAGCAACGTTATCTCTCCAGAGGCATTTGCTAATGTCAGCTCAGCCCTTACAGAGCTGACTCACAGGCCAGCGGGTGAAAGTCAAAGAGTAGGACGTACAAGGGTGAGCACTGACGTACTCTCATAGCTACAATGAGCCAGAGGTAAACCTCTGTCCAGGGGACCCAGGACACCCCAAGCCTTTCACTCTGATTTGGAAATCTTCAGCTTGTTCCTACATTAAATATTTGACAGAAACATAATTCTCTCTGGAAGAAGCTATGTCCATCCTCTACCAAAAATTATATCTGCAACTCTAATGTGTGGTGCGACACCAAAGATAATCATATTCCATAGAAAGGTGTAAACAACCAGGACTGAGAAGCAGCGCAAAAATCATGAACAAAAATATCACACAGAGGTCTCAGAGGTGAAAAAAGAGACAAATTCTGAAACAACTATGTTTCCTATGCTCAAAGACAATAAAAGATGACTTTGGAAAATGTCACGAGGGAATTAGTAACTATAAAAAGTGGCATAGCAGATGGAAAAAGAACCAAGTAAAAATTCTGGCAAGAAGATGGTGGATGGCTGTGTTCATCCATCACACCAGATGGGGTTTTGCAGAAGAATAAATTGGATGAGGGGCAGTGAATAAATGGACATAAATCATGGCTTTGTGTAGGCGGGGAAAGGATGCCAGGAGGGACAGAGGCAGAGAGAATGCCTTCAGAGGATTTCTGGTAAGCTACCTTCCAAGACCTCCAACAGGGCTTCCAAGTGACTTCTGCTATTATCTTTGGATTCAGGCAGAAGAGAGAGCAAAGTGCACAAACAAGGCTAGACAGAAAGAACGTATTACCAGAGACTGCGGCTGGATGGGGGCAATGGATTGCTTCAGTCATTCTTACAGTAACATTTTAACCCACGAGAGAACTACTTTGATGTATGAGGACCCACGGGTAGAAATGTGCTCAATGTTGTCTGAACTGGCTGCACCAAGCTGCCTAGTGTTGGGATATATCGTTTACCCTGAAAATTTAGAGCCCTCTGGTGAAAGTAGAGTTTGCATGAGCTAAAACGTGGGACTAGTGAGGATATCCATCTGTATTCTTGCTTTGAAGTTGAAAAGGTGCTGGAAAGAAACAAAAAGTAACCTCATAATGATCATATCATTATTGTGAATGTATTTCCACAGAAACACGGGACTAAAGAAACATCCCAAACACACAATATATGAGACTTTGTGAAGAAAACTTCCAATGTAGGAGCATGGAAGCCAGACAGTGAGGATGTTGCCAACATAACATTCAAATCATTCAAATGCCAGCAGCTACAGGGGAACAGGCTGCTGTTTGTTACGTGCATATAATCACCATCTGTATTAAGTATGTGGCACATGTTTTGCAGTTGCATATTTTTATAGGAGAGCAGGCATCTTTAGTTACAGGACTCTGAGTCTGCCATAAGTCATTTTCAGTGTTGGGTTCTTGAGTTGTCATGGAAAAGTGCTTCAAATCTCTGAGATGTTGCTATTTTCATACATACGCAGCCATATAATTGCTCTCTGCTTCCAGGCCATCCTGCCGTGAGCAGATTTTCCCCCACCATGCCCCTGTGCCAGGCCATCCTCCTTGGAGCCAGCCAACTATGGACTGAAATGAGCCCAAATCAAAAGAAACCTCTCCTCCTTTAAGGTGTGGGTGCTGGGTATTGTGTCTCATCGACGAGATGAGGAAAGTGACTAAGATAATGAGGAAAAGGTAGAGGAATTTTCTGCGGGAGTATAATACGCATGGTCCAGCGAATCCTTGTTCACAACTGGTACCCCCTGAACCTGGCTTTTGCTGTCCTTTCAGCATTCTGGTTTCCTGAGCTCTGACCAGAGTCATTCACCAGCTTGGTTTATAGCGTTCTCAGCCTCCTCTAACCCAAACATCCAACCGTTTCCTGCAAGCCAGTTCCAAAGGCTTTTAAGCCATATGATTAGATACCGTCATAGCAACAACCAACTTCCTGAGTACAAATTTCCTGTATCAGCTTTCTTATTTCTGGGACACAACGCCAGATACTTACAATTTAAGGAGAGATTTAATTTGGTTTATGGTAACATCTATGGAAAATCACAAAATGGAAAACCAGTGTTAAGATGTACATCTAATCACAAATTATTATTAGTATTAGTATTAGTATTATTACTAGGTACTGGGAATCAGACTTACGACCTCAGGCTTGCCAGGTAGGTGCTGTGCCACTGAGCTACATCCCTGGCCCTCACAAATTATTAATATTATGGAATTATTTACATTATCTCTATCCATATATTTTATTGCTCTGAAAGGAGCATTCCCTTACATAACCACAAATGCCAATACTGCATTAAAAATTTTAACATTCATGTAATATTAGATAATGTACCTAAAATATTCTTCATATTCAACTTTCTTCAGTTGTCCCAAAGTGACCTTTATAGGTTTTGTTTCATTTTTCCTCCAGAACAAAATCAATAACCACGGATGGCATCTATTTGACAGGTCTCTTTAGTTCTATTGATTGACTGATTGATTGATTCATTGATTGAAACAGTCTTTCTATATTGCCCAGACTGAGCTGGGGATTTAGCTCAGTGGCACAGTGCCTGCCTGGCAAGGGTGAGGTCGTGAGTTCCATTTCTGGTACAGGAAAAAGAAATGTGAATATGTTGCCCAGACTGGTTTTGAATTCATGAACTCAGATGATCCTCCTGCTTCAGCCTCCCAAGTAGGTGAGAATTACAGGCTTAGCCACTTTTAAATCAGAAATCTCTATCTCACTAATGATATTTTCCATTAAAAACCTTAATGATAAGGTTTTTATGACCTTAACTTTTTGAAGAGTATAGGTCAACTAACCAGCAAAATGACCCATGGAAAAATTCCCACATTACTGCAGGTTAAGTATTTAGATAAATATATGCCATCCGTAATGGGTTTTTCTCCTTACATCTGGTGAGTTCCAAGGAAATGTAATGTCATCATTACACGTTGATAATGACTTTAAGTTTGAGATGGAGAACACAAGATCTCCCTATTTAAAAGCTGTTTATCCATTATAATCAGTAAGTTAGCACAGGACTGATAGCTTGAAACAACATAAATATCCTGTTTCCTCACAGCTTTTCACCTATTTTAGCATCAACTGGTGGCTTTTGTCCATAACTACATTGATGGTTATTTTGATTTTATAATTCTTTCATATAGCTTAAATTTACTAACTGGCACTCTTATAATGAAGATATTCTCATATACCCTTCTTATTGCCATTCTAGGCTCACATATTTTAAAATTATTATTACAATCTATTGTTCTATTTAACATTTCTTTGCCTTTTTAAACTTTTTAGTTCTGATATTCTTCCTTGATTTCTGTCAAAAGATTCTCTAGCCCTCCCCAACCCTAGATTTTGAAGAACTCATTTCTGCTTCATCCTCTATTTGGGGAATAACATTTAAAAACCAGATACTGTACAGTAGGTTTTCTTGTTACTACTGGGAACACACTCTCACAAAGAATATAAAGTAACTGGTCAACTGGTTTTTGAATTGCTTCTTAGACCTTCCCCGTATAGAGTTACAAAAATATAAACTTTAAAACCATAAGTTAGGGGCTGGGGATTTAGCTCAGCGGCAAAAGCGCCTGCCTGGCAAGCACAAGGTCGTGAGTTCGGTTCCCGGTACCGGAGAAAAACCACA
>NW_004955494.1:1151998-1239713 GCF_000276665.1 Chinchilla lanigera
AAAAAAAAAAAAAAAAAAAAAAAAAAAAAAAAACCATAAGTTCATGTTGATACTTCCAATTCAAGTCAACCCCACAAATTTCTTCCTCATATTTTCCCCTTTCTTTTTGCTTTTTTCTCTTATTAAGAACTCTGCCTCTTAGGAATATCAATAAATTTACTAATGTTCTTTCTTCCACAGCATATTAGAAATGTTTGAGAAGTACTACACTAAAAATATTGTCAACAACAAATCTCCCATCTGAAGTTCAGCCCTAACCTCATTTAGCTTACAGTAAAACAACTGAAACTCAAGAACCTACAGGCTCTAAGCCACAAACAAATAAAAAACATCCCTCCAAAAAGAATATGCACTAGGATTGTAAACACATGAATAGATGCTTAATATCATAGTTACTGGGTAAATACAAATCAAAACCACAATGAGATAGCACTTCACAGGTAAAGGGACAGACGTAGTCATAGTAAGAAACACAATAAGAGTAGAAGCAGACAAACAAAAGCGACAGAGTTGGTAAGGCTCTTGAGAAACTGGAAACCTCATATACTCCTTGTGGGAATGTAAAATTGTTCAGCTGCTAAAAGGAAAAAGACACATTTTTGGCAGTTACTCAATAGATTGAACAGAAATATTATATGACACAGCAATTCTACTCCCAGTTATGTTTTCCAATAAATGAAAAACGGAGAATGTTTTCTGAACACTAATGTTCATCGCACTGTAATCCACAATAGCCAAAAGCTAGACACAACTCGAATGTCCATAAACTGATGAATGGATCAACAAAATGTGTATCCATATAATGGTGTATTATTCAGCCATAAAGGGGAATGAAGTTCTGATTCATGCCACAACACTGAGTGAGCTTTGAAAGCATTATGCTTAGTGAAAGAAGCCAGACACAAAAGAAATGACACTTTATGATTCTATACATACAAACTTTCTAAAAAAGAAAAATTGATGCAAACAGATAGTAGGTTAAAAATTTGCCAAAGACTGCGGGAGGGGAAATGAAGAGTTATTGCACACCGGCCGTAGAGTTTCTCTTTGAGGATATGTAACATATTTTGGAAATAGAGAGTAGAATAGTTCTACATCATGGTGGACATACTTAAATGCCACTCAGCTGTACTTTTACAATCAATGAAGATTCTCAGGAAATGCCATTCCAAAGTATGCAGCTTTGGTTTGTTGAATATTTCCAACTGTGTGCTCTTGGGGAATGTCTAGTGCAGGAAGGGGCTTTATCTGAACTTCTTTGATCTACTTGAAAAGTAAGATGATCCCTCTCCCCAAGAATCCCATCCATCAAAGATTAATTTATATGGTAACTGAGGAGGCTAGAGGCCCTTATGCCCAGACAGACATAGTCACAGGTATAACTTATTCTTTTGAGAGCCCTTTCATCTGTCCAAAATCATTTGCTTTCCCCTAAGTTACCTACATCACCCCTCCCCACATCCTTTGAAGAAGTTATATAAGTCTGTAGATCTTACTGGATGTTTAGGGATTGACTTTCCTTTAATTTGATGTTCTAATGTGTGTAGTAACTTTACATGCCTTTTCTCCTGTTCATCTGTCTGTTGTCAGTTGATTTCATAGACTCATCTATCTAAATCTTAGAGGGCAGAGACAGTCTTTGTTTCCCTACATTAGTTAAAGCAAAAATGTTATGCTATATATATATTTACTATAATTCTTAAAATATATTTTGAAAGTACTATCTTCATATAACAAAAATAAATATCAACAGCTAAATTCTCCACAATGATACCAATGACAAACAAAGGAACCCCAAGTAATTTAAATATATTGATAATTTATCCAGAAAGGCTGTTTGTTAGAAAATATCTCTCAAAATGTTTTCTTTCAAAATTTTCCATTCAGATAATTTTGAAGGTATAACTTATTGATCCAGTTTGCAATACTTTGATTCTAAGGTTGAGAATCTAATACATTTTTTAGCAGCAATTCTTATTTACTATTGCCAATTTAAAAAGTACCTGTTGCTAGTTTTATTGAGCTATTTTTTCCTTTTTATGTAATGAACGTATTTACCCATCCTAGACATTAATGCTATTAGACAAGGCTAACTATGCTACAGAAAACAAAACCATACAAGAGAAATCCTAAAACTCAAGGCCTTCATTCTGTCCTGCCTATAAAGCCCAATGTGGCAGGAGCAGGTTTCTGCTGTGATTGTCTGCAAATTGTAACCTAGTTGTACTGGTTGATACATTGTGTCAATCTGAGAAGTTTAGAAGCTTAACTAAGCAACTGAGCAGGGGGCCAGGGTCCTTACTTTGTAAACACCCTGAGCCTGTGCAAGAGGAGGCACCTGAGATGGTGTGAGTGCAAAGGACCCACCCTAGGGCAGGTAGCCTGCACACCACATAAGGGAAGAAAAGAGGCTTGATCCCTCCCCATGTTGCTCTTGCTTCTTTTACTGTCTTCTGCCACCTTCAAGTGTTGCCCCTTTGCCATGCCACCCTGCCTTGGAGCCAGCTGATTATGGACTGAAACCTCCACAAACTGTGAGCTACATAAGCCTTTCCTTCCTTAATTTCGGGCATCAGGTATCTTGTGTCAGCAGTGACAGACTTTGCCTAAGACACTAGTAATCCAATCTAATTATATATTATAATCAGGAATAATGCAACCTATAGCTTCAAAGTTTATCAATGCACAGCAAAACAGAGTTGAAGGATGTCTGTGCAGAAAACAGTTGACATAGTAGGCTGAATTGCTGTGCTTAGAAAGTCCTACTCACAAGGTCGAGCTTTGCCTGGCATCTGGAAGTTTGGCTGTTGAACGGTGCCCTGCACTGAAATAAAAATTGACCTAGGTAAATAAGGTGGATCATGGTGCCTAGACTGTTAGTGCAACCAATATCATGGTGAGCACCATGTGCCAGTCTTCAGCAAAACCTCTAGGGCTCTGAATTTTCGCGGGCTCCACTGGCAAAAACACAGAACATATTTTAATGTCTGGGGGAGAGAGTTCTGTTAACAACTCCCGGAAGGAAAGAAGCATAAGGAAGTTGAAGGCGGATTCCCCTAGATCCTATCTGTGTGCTTTGGCACTATGATCTGCTGAATACTGACTATGTCACTGTCATGAATTTTAACCATGAGTAAAGTTCTCTATTATATCACGTGAATACCACTACCAAATCTCCAAATGTGGGGGTACACATGGGGACTCCCAACAGAGTGCCGTAGGATATTTTTAAGGGCCAGAGTGGGCACTGACGTACATCATTTTTATCCATCTGGACCTGGAGACGGACTCTAAATCTTCCAGTTGGAAATAGGCTGGGAATCATAAAGGAGCCACCTGTGTGCGATGAGCATTAATGTGCTCTGTCACACTGATCTTCACCACTCAGGGCCATTCCTCATGCTTCTTCTTGGTCTGTCACTTAATTTTTTACCTTTTGCATTGAGTTTTGATGTAAAGACTTTAATACAACTGAAATGGTAATATTCCTCATGTGTTCTATTTTCTTTTGTGACTCTCTTAAAAATATCCTCCCTCAAAGGAAAGCTAAAAATATTTTTCTCAATCCACTGTAGCAGATTTAAATTTGTTTTTCATAATGAAGTGTATCTGAAATATGTTTTCATGAGAGGAATGAAGTTGAGATCCTGGAAGAAGAGGAAGGGACATATGTTCTGCCCAGAAGAAATGGTTTGGGGAAAAAATGTACCCCGGGTGGAAAATGACAGAGGAGGACAGAATGGACTGTGGAGAAATGTGGCTGGAGGAGAGACAGCTGAGAAATTTGGTACAAGCTGGTGATGGAGAGATGAGTGACATGCAGTGACACAGGACCTCATAGGACCAGGACCCCAGACAGCAAAGGCTGCTGGGAACAGACTGTTAATAACAGAGTTGGGTGGTAGTAGAAGTCAATGAAATGCTCAGGGGTGAGCAAAAGATGCTGGTTTGGAGATTACCAAGGGAGTTATTGTATCTCAACTAAAGATGCATTTCTGCCATCAGAAAGAGATACAGAAGAGCGAACCAGTGAACTAAGGGTGCTGAGGTGACCTCCAGCCAGGCTCAGACCAGCATGGCGAGGACCTCAGGACATAGAGCTAGACTGGGAGGTCCCAGGCTGGCAAGGACTCTGTGCCTCCTACAGAGGCTGGGACGTCTCACGGTGGAGCCGGGGTTTGTGGGCACTGACAACCACAGCCTCCTAACTGCACTTCATGTACAGAGAGGAAGCAGCACTGCCGCGCTGTGGAAAAACTGCTGGCACAAAAATACATAGATGCCTGGGACAGGGTGACTGAGTCCAGAGTGAGGGGAAAGTCTTCTGTGTTTTCTCTGGAGACGTTGTATCCATCGGAGACATCTCCTCTCTCAAGGTTCTTAACACCGTATGAGTAATAGATCAGTCTCAGTCCGTGCCCTGGGTCCTGTCGATACCAGTACATGTAGTCATGGTTGTCGGTCTGGTGGCATTTCAAAGTCACCTTTTCTTTCGTCTTTATGACCTTGTATCTTGGGCTCTGGGTGATTCCAGCCTCTATGTGTCCTGCGATAGAGAAAGAGCCTGGTGATGTCCTCTAGACAGCAAGGCTTGTATTGAGGTTTGGGGAATTTAAGGAAGGAAGCTCACCTATGACCCGCACTCACCTGCCCACAGGAGACTGAAGGTCACACAGGAGAAGAGCCTGCTGCCCATTTCGCAGCCAGGAGTGATCTTGAGTCTTCCAGCCTGTTTCGGGGAAGCAGAGCTTGGGTTTTCTGTGACTCAGTGATGTCACCCTCCCTGATAAACGTATGTGTTGTACAGTTAACCTGCCCCGCCCCCTCCCTACAAGGCAATTTTCACTTATAAATGTGTGTTTGCTCTTGTATGCACGTGTGCATGTAGGATTTCATGGTATACATACCATAAACACACAGCTTAACAGCCCAAAGTGGAAAATAATGTACTGCCTGTTTTTAATTACAAGTGCATATGCCCCTTCCCTGATTTTAGTATGGAAATCTGTTCCTCTAAGCATCTCATTATGATGTAAATACTTAGTTGTATGCTGTTCTCATTTTTCCTCATTTTTCTCTAGTCTAAGAGACTCCTCATGGCAGTCCTCATGCCTTCTATCATTTCTCTGCTAAAAAGTCACCTCAAGTACTTTTTTTTTTGCCTACATGGAATTACTGGATATCAGTCTGGGGCGACACACTTGGGAACCTGAGCCACTTGGTATCTAGAAAGGTTTAACTTCTTTGGGGAGATAAGCATTTCCCAGCAATATCTCATCTACCAACACTATTTCCTTTTCATTTAATTTTCAATGAATGATTCAGTCCCAAATTTTCTGTTAGTGAAAACATACTCCCCTCTGAGGAGCTATGACAGGACAAACATGCTCCGACTTAATATTATGTGTACTGGAAGTTGACAGTAAATTAGCCATAGTAACCACATCCTATAATGTGACCTCCTCCTGCTGTTCCAGTGGCCCTGAAATGGAAGGCTGGTGTTCTGCAGCATATTATTGACCAAGATCAGGGACCACTATGGGATTTTAGATGAACTTTGATTTTGGAGGCATGAAGATGTGGCTTCAATCGTGGTTCAGATGCTTGTGCATATGAAACACTGGGAAAGCCTATGAGCGACATTTTCCAGTCTATAAAGTGATATCTTGAGATCTTCATCTATAAAGTGGAAGCCCTAGTGTTTTGTGTGAAAACACATAATAGACGAGGTGTAAGAATATATACAGTGAGTGTTTCAGTGTAAAAAGAAATTATCAGAGTAAAAGACACCTGACCATCAATCTTCCTTAAACTATCCCTCCTTACACTTATGCCATGGTTCCTGACCTTTTCCGAAACAGAGTATCTGTACAGAGTGTAGTCAGCATTCCTTGAATGCTACTGCCTGGTATCATCATGAAAACATTAATACAGTGTGTCCTCACCCACCTTACACATCAGATCTAGGACTGTACAACTTCTGATTCACGCCCAAAGTGACAATAACCACGAAAGGTAAACATCTGAATCAATTCTGGACATACAGGCAACCATGGTAGCACGCTAGAGATACAAAAGAAAACCACCGCAGCTTCATAAAAGTGTGTTTGGATCAAGAGGGAGCATGGGGTGGGTGTGGCTAGTGGCAATGTGTCTTTTACTGTTTCACTTTAGGCATTCACTGTATTTGTCAGTCACACACTGCACACACCTGCACATCGGCACGGAGTAGGCCCCCTGACACTTGCTAGGAATTGGACTGTCCAGGCAGAGGTTGGAGGGCATCCTGCAGGCCTGGAACCTGAACAGCCATGAGCCCTGTGGCTGAACATAGCAGGGCAGAGAGAAGGTTAACAAAGCACTGCAAGCATCCACAAGGGGACCGCCCCCACCCGCTCCCTATTCCATGGTCAGCTGGGGCCAGAAGGTTGCGGTACAGAAAGCCAGTGGTTCTGCAAGGCTGTGTCTAGCTGCCGGCACAGAGATACACAGCCGTGTCCCCCAGCTCCAAGGCGCTCATGTTCAGCTCTGAGTGGTAGTCACTGAACTGCTGAGCTGAGAATCGGCCAGGCATGTTTCCTTTAGCTCTCTGCGACGTTTCATAATACTCAATGAGGAACTGGGGGCCCTGACCAGGGGCTTGCTGATACCAGGACACACTGACGTGTCCAGAGACGGGATAGCATTTCAGAGTGGACTTTCCTCCCTTTGCTTTGATTAGGTGCCTTGGGGACTGGGTGACTTCGCCTTCCAGCAAACCTGGGGAAAAAGAGGACAGACGTGAGCCCTAAGCACTGAGAACGTGATATTCCAGCAACGATGAAGAGCTGAGGCTCCAGGAGCCATCCCACCTGTGCTCGGACTCACCTGCACCCAAGAGACAAAGAGTCAGACAGCAGAGGCACCTGGCTCCCCAAGCCGAGTCCGGAAGGACAGGACAGGGCATCTCCCTACACAACGTGCTGGTCTCCTGGGCCAGAGAACAGCTGCTATGTTCTGCTCCCTGCTTTTCTCAGTTTGCGGCATTTGCCTGCAACATCAGCGACGTCACTGTTATGACGTCAGCGTCCCTGTCCCCTCCAGTAGGACTCCTGCACCCCAGGACATGATCAAGGACCCAGGCCTTCTCCAGTTCGGCTGCTCTTCCGGTCAGCAGGGGGCGCTGGCTGTGCAGTGCACCGCAGGGCAGAGTGTGGGGCAGACCCCCACACTCCAGCTTCTCTCGCTCTGCTCTGAGGCTGTGCGCCATGCTCTCTGCCTGGCTGGGGTGGTCCAGGCTGCCCCGCTGAGACTCCTTCACACTCCCCTCAAACAGAGACTCCCGGAGAGGTTGTGGTTATTGAAGGCTGCAAGCACGTTTCCTGGTGGTGACAAACACACGTGCATATCGGCGGCGGGGCGAGGGTCCTGATTAACCTCAGCCTCTGGTGCGTCCAGTCACCAAGCAAGCACCACGCAAGGACTCGGTCCTGACCGCGCCCTCTCCGGGAAGCCCTGAATTCCGCTCAGAAGGTCCACAGCGCCCTCACGTGGCCAGCCGCGTAGTCACCAGGACTTGGCAGTACTGATGCTGTCCTTGGAGGCTGGGCTCTTTTGCCGGTGATACAGAAAGAAACATAAAGCAAACTTCTTATTTTTTTTGCTGAAAACGGGAAAATAAATAATAAATCTCATCAGTTAGTATTGTAGGAGGGGATAAAGCTTCCCACCAGTGTTATCTGCCCTCTGAATAGGGTGGGAGCTGGGCAAAACGCTAAGGTAACACCCAGAGGGGCTGGCAGAGAATTCTATCAACCTGTAGCCCTTCTGGGCAGCTGGGGAAATGGTCCAACAACTCTAAGAAGATGAAAATTCCTTCTTATATATCTTCTATTTTTTGAAGTGCTTGTTCAACCCTTTTCTTCCTTTTCCTAGATTGAACTGTCTTCTTCATGATGGATTTGTAGGAATTCTATTATGAATATAATATGCCTATTTATCGTGTATATTCTTATGGCTATCTTTTGCAGAACATTTTAAAGGTGTGCACACAGGCCCACAGGACACATGTTGTTATTTTTATTTAGTATTACAATGTATGTTTTTAATGGACAGATTTAGACTGTGTAGATAATTTGGGTATGTTTTTTGTTTTTTGTTTTTTGTTTTTTTTTCCCGGTACCGGGAATTGAACCGACGACCTCGTGCTTGCCAGGCAGGCGCTGTGCCCCTGAGCTAAATCCCCACCCCCTGTGTAGATAATTTGGATTTGATGCAGTCATTGATCTTGTTACATTCCTCCCTTTCATCTTTTTTTTTTTTTTCGGTTTTTCTCCGGTACCGGGAACCGAACTCATGACCTTGCGCTTGCCAGGCAGACGCTTTGCCGCTGAGCTAAATCCCCAGCCCTCTCCCTTTCATCTTGCATTTCTTTTCTGTTGGTCTCATCTCTTCTTTGCTCCTTTTTTCGAGGCAATTTTCTGGATTAATTGAGAACTTTCATAAATGCATTCATTCATTTCTCCTATCAGCTATATGTCTGCTTTGTTTTTTAGTGGTTGCTGTAGAGTATACATTTGTATTTTAGCACAGTTTACCTTCACGTAATTTCACACAGTTTATGAAAAACTTACAATGCTCTCATAGTTGTTCACTCATCATTTTCCCATCTTTATATAATTATTTTTCTTCTAGATTAAAACCTTATATTTATTATAAACCCTATACTATGTTGGAATTATTTTGCTAGACAGCCAATTATCATTCAAAGAAATGTAAAGGTTAACAATTTCTCTTTGGGGTCTCCAATTACTGTTGAGCTACTTGGCCAGTGTTATCTGTCAGCAGCTAATTTCCTAACCTCCTGCGGTCAGAACTCTGAAGCTCTGAATGCATTCATTCTCATTAGTGAAGGAAGATCCAGTGACTCTTCGTTCTAGGCCCCTTAAACGGTGGGCACAAAAGGGAAAAACTGTACAAGAGAAACTGTTCTTTTTAGAACTTTGTTCTTTTGAAGCTTCCCAGCTCTGTAACTGCTTCATGGTTTTGCAATTACTTTCTTGACCCCTGTAACCACAAGAGTGTAACCGACCATACAGGATGCCCAATTGTACCATTGTACCAAGCTTCATAAACTGATGATCTTTAATCTACCCTTACAACCAGTGATCTCACCCTGCTAGCTAATCAGAAAAATTGCCGGGCTCTTCTGTCTTGCCTTTGTACCTCCTACTTGTGCATCATATAAAATCCCTAGACCACAAGCCATCAGGGCCTGATATTCTGGGAATGATCCTGATCAGTACCCATTGAAATAAATAAATCTGCCTCCAAGTCTTGGGTATTGTTTTGGTGTTTCTGCTTGCCGTTACAGGCAGAATTGAACACACAAGTTTTCTGAAGAGGAAGGTAGTGGATGTGCCCCACTGTGACTAAGCTGTTGGAATAGAGATTCGGTCAAGTCCTCCTGCTCTGTGGCTGGATTTTCGGAATAGAAAAGTTGCCCTCAAGCCTCTCAGCAGAAAACCACGCATGCTCATGGGGCATCCCTGATGCATCTGATGGCAATTCATTCTGGAAAGATATCAGGAATTCCAGGCTTCGCCCCAGGATCTGTCAGTACCAGTAAAGGCAACCGTGTCCAGAAATTGGATCATACCTTAAAACTACATTCTGTCCCTTCTTTATGAGCCTGCACCTGGAGGACTGGGAGACTTCACTTGGGTGTGATTTGTGGAGACAGAAGTTGGAGATAGAATGCATGTGATGAAATGGTTTTGTGTTCTGAGGACTCAGCTCCCCTGGGACACAGAAGGCCACCCAGCAGAGAAACCTGATGGTCCACAGCCAGGTCTCAGCAGGAGGGAGCTCCCCCAGATCAGGGTCCTTGTGCACAGGAGCAGAACAGGTGTGGCCTCCTTTGTCCAGGAATTACAAATCTCACGATGAGGTCACTGAGCCTCCAGATTACCTGATAAATTAAGCGTAAAAGGCCATGCTTAATCTAAGATGTGTAATTCTACTGTGCACCAGTAAGACAGAAAACAATACTGTCAGCCATAATCAGAAATGTTAACATGTAAAAACAGCAAGGCACAGAATTTAAGCAAAGTGGTACCTGAGTAGTGGAGTCAAATACTCACTGATTCTGGGTGGTCCCTTTCTTTGTCCACACACAGCACTCCAGGGTACTGCTGCCCGGATGCCACCCTACAACTCTTCATGGTCTTCTCACTTCTCGGTCTGTTCACACTGTCGGCTGGCATTGCCACCTGGCTGTTCCAACAGAACTTCACGTTGGAAATCTCCACCGAGATCCCTTGTTTCTGGCCCCATTCTTTGGCATCTTCCCTTAATTCAAGAAATAGCAAAAGAAAAACATCCTTAATTAACTAGTATTCATATTTCTTTGAGTCCTTAACTCCTTGTCATGATTCCTCCTGTGTTTTAAGGGCACTCCTAAAACAAACAGATGCTCTTAAACCTTTTTTTCAGTGAATGCAGCCATTAACTTTTTGGATCTTTTACCTCTCCATCTGTAAGACAAGGGTAACTCCCCTCACAATGTTCTATAGGGCTTTACTGAGATACTGTTGTAGTCTCTGGCAGGCTTAATAAATCTCTATCCTTTGCTCCCTCCCTGTCATGTCATGTAAGGAGTATGGTTGGGATTCTCAGATCTGCTAGGACTCGTAAGTGACAAAGAAAGTGAACTAACTACTCAACTAAGCCCTGAAGTCAGGAGAATTCAGAGCTGCAAAGATGCTCAGAGTCTGTCACTTGAGGAAAGACCTAGCAGAACTTAGGAATGATTCAGGAAATATGTGAGGCCACGATGGCAAGGTAAGCATGCATCTGCTGACCCCATTACACAACATGAAGCAGCTAATAGGAGCAAGAGAGAGCTACATCAATCTGGAAAAATAAAGACAAAGACAGATTAAGAAAAAAGGTACTCATGTGGCAGTTAAGTTACAGAGGTAACCATTTCTGTAGGTGTATTGGTATAGACAAGTTTCCATGAATGTAGGGAACAGGGGGGGAAAAAACACACACAAGAGTGTTAAATGTTTACTGGTAAAAGGGGCTTATATGGGGGAATGGAGGGTTCTTTACCATTTTATTTCTGTATCATTGAGTTTTGAAATTAAAAGCCTTTTTTAACCACATGAGAGCTTGAAAGTCAGACTTTGATCAGGTGGCAGAATTTGTAATGTCTAAATGAAAGACTGGCCATCATGCACCTTAAAAAGACCTATTTTCTTCAATCCACTGAGGTTAAATTGTGCTGTATAAAACAGCTCAAGCTACTGGCGCCCATTTTGGATCCCTGGGTGGTGGGAAGGTGAACAAAGACTTTAATACTTTTCATGTAGATGTCATCTTGTGCTGCTCATGAGCTAAGATGGTGTCTACCTCTGAAAGCCTGATACCATAAGGACCTGCCTTCTTATTCCAAATCAGGCTATGAATGATTTACTTGTAAAGGAAGGTAAATGAGCACCCTTTAGTATCTGTATTTCCAAACTCAATAAGGTTTAAGTCCCACTCTTGCGCTTTCCAGGCTTATTTTCGTTTCTAATTCAAGTCAATGTAGCATTACTTTGTCAACTGCAATGCTATTCCAGTGTTCATCAACAGGCCTCAGCTTTCCTAAGGGCAGCTTTAGAAAGTGTGTGGGAAAAGATGTTGTCCTCAGGGAAGATATTTTAGCTTCAGTCTTTTAAGGTTCAATTCTTTGAAATAAGCACTCTATTTTTGGTCCTCACTGCCTAAGGAGATAAAACTGCATTAGACTTTAAAGCATGGATGTGAATCATTCAGGTAAAACTAGGGCTATGATCTACCTGTGAGTCTTCGTAAGTGATTGTATATTTGATTATTTTCACTCAAATACTTCAGGCCTAAATCATGGCCTCACTGTATAAATGGAGCCTTCACTGTCACCATCAGCCTTTCCTATCTGGCTAAAGAAAAGAAGCAAGCAAAGAGCTCTGCTCAGTAGCCTGCACCAAGGTCAGGGAGTGGGGTGCAGGGCTCCGATGAGTTGCAGCCCTACATTTCTCCCATCCAAGTACTAACCAGGCCCGACCCTGCTTAGCTTCCGAGATCAGACGAGATCGGGCGCGTTCAGGGTGGTATGGCCGTAGACAGCCCTACATTTCTTACATTGCATCTATACCAGAAAGTGGGCATTGATGATGGTGTGCAGGGTCTCAGGCTTCAGTCATCCAAGGCATATTTGTGCCTTGGGAAAATCTCCATCACATGTTAGAGAAGACATCTATTTTCTTTTTCATCACTTTTCTTCTGATATTGATAATTAGTGCCAGCGCTTAGCTGTCCCATGTCTGGGTGACTGCATTATCCAGGGGCACTAAAAGGAAATGAGATTAAAGGATGAGACAATCCCAGGAAAGTAATGGGAAGATATGAAACCTAATCCTTTATAAAGGCTTAGGATCCAGTTACACACCCATGATAGATACATCTTATCTCTTCCTAGGATTTACCTGGAAGATAAATCGAGAAGATAAGTGAATAAAAATTCTCAATGTTGGTCTTTGATGAGTTCATAGGTGAAGGTGTTATTAGAAGGTATGGCTTAGTTGAAGGAAGTAGGTCCTTGGGCTCATCTTTGAAGGGTATGTCTGTTCTGGTGCCCTTTCTCTTTCTCTGCTTCCTGTTGCCAGGAGGTAAGAAGACTTCTCTGCCACGCCCTTCCCAGAGGGTGTCCTGCCCCACTTCAGGCCTACAGCAATGGAACCAGCCCACCATGGACTGATACCTCTGAAACCATGAGGAAAACTAAACATTTCCTCCTTTAAGTTGTGTGTGTGTCAGATATTTTGTTCCAGCAGTGGAAAGGTGACTGATGTATACTACCCTCAACTTACAATCATACCCATCAACCGTATGGTCTTTTTGTGGACAATGCCCTGTACAATATCTTATTATTTTCTCTTCATCTATCTCTCAATCAGCCTCTCAAGGTTTTCTATTTCAGGGACTTGTTTTTTAAAAAACTATTTCATCTATGTTGAACACATATTTCTCCTTCCTTTTTTCATGTGTTTATTTCTTAAATGAAAATATATTTTAGACAGATATGTTCTTAATTGTGAAAAGTGAAATTTAAGTAGTATTAGAATAAACTAAGAAAAATATGTTTAGGCACTTCCTTGAGGGATGATCTTATTTAATAGAAGTGCTGTAGAACTGGTACCGAACTGAATGGAAAAATGCTCTGCACCAAGAAGTAGGAAGGCAACCAACTTTATTACACAGGTGGGCTGATAGGGGCTCGCTCCCAAAGCATCTGCTCAGAGCTGGCTTTGGGCTGAGTTTATATAGGTTTGCAAGTGGGAGATACAAAAACTTAAAAGCATGGTGGAATTTTATTGGATACATCAGTTATTCTTCGTTGCTGAGCAGAAAGTCCTTGAAACTAGCAAGTGATATGTTAGGGAGCTGGAAAGTACAGGCTGTGCAGCTGGGTGCGGTCCAACTGAGCTGGGTCAGGTTATCTCTGGTGTAGTCAGTTAAGGCTGAGTGAGTCTAACAGATGAGCTATGTTGTGGGCTGCACGACCTTATTTTGTCCTAATGTGGTATCTGACTATTAACTGATTTTTAAATTTTAAAACTTTCTGTTACAGAAGCACTAAGTAAAACATAATTTCAGTTACACTAAATTAAACTCTTGCACATCAAATCACACATAGAAGATAAAAATTTAAATGCACAATGGGAGAAACCATGAAGTCAGTGTGAAATGATTTTCACAAGTCTTGTTCCTCAGACTTTTCCAGAAAGAGCCATGGTAATGACCCATGGTGGCATCTGAAGTTTCAACTGCTGCCAAACCAGACACTGGAGACCAGGACTGGGGGACTTCTCACTGGTAAAGAGCAGAGGGTGATGATTGAAGATAGACAGATTTATCAACACAAAGAAATCTGTCTTCCAATTCTTATTCTTATAAGCCACAAGCCATTGGGGAAATGACTTATTAGCCCTGATTTTTTCACCTATAAATGGGGATTAAGAGGATTTGATTGGCATGGTTATTGCAATGCATTAAAACATTCGATGTGTGCAAAGAGTCTAACACATGAAGGACTTGCTCTTAATGAAGTTAAGCAAGACTTGACGATCCACAAGAAAATGCTGGTAGAGAAGTGGAAGCATTTGGTACACACATATGAACTTGTGTTTCTTGGTTGGCTGGGAGCACTCTGAGCTGGAAGGACATCGAAGTGTGTTTGAAAGAGCTGAAAACATCCCTTGAAGAACCAAAGACTGAACAGAAGGCCACATGCCATCCCTATCAGGGCCAAGGCAGAAGTTTGTGCCCAGAACTCTGGGGACTATGCAGAGCTGTGTGTACTGCTGCCGCAGAGATACACAGCCAAGTCTCTGGCTCCAAAACCCTCACACTGAGCTCAGAGAGAGAGTTGCAGAACTGAGCTGAGAACTGGTCAGACATATTGCCTTTTTCTCTCTGTACATTCTACAAATACCCGAAGAGTCCCTGGGGCCCTTGACCCAGGGCCTGTCGGTACCAAGACACCTTGAGATTCCCAGATGTAGAGAAACATCTCAGTGTCACTTGCTGTCCCCTTGTTTTGATCACATGTCCTGGGGTCTGGATGACTCCAACCTTCGCTGGACTTGTGGGAAAAAAATGGAGAATGAGCAAAAGAGGGAGGCTCAGGAGCACCTCCAGGGGAAAGTGGAGGATTCAGGAAGTGGCAATTCCAGAATGAGGATATCCTCCTTGTCTGTAGGACTTACCTGTTACTGGGAGAAAAAGCACAACCCAGGTAAGGAGCCTGGGGCTTCTGGCAAAGGTGTGGCAGGCAGCACTGCACCTCTGTGCTCAGGGTTGGTGCTCTTGGGTATCGGGCTCAGTTTCTGACCAAACTCACTTTTCCTGATTGGGTTGTTACCCTATGATGTCACTTCCTGATTTTCATAACCCTGGAAGCTTCTTCCAGTGCACCCAGGATGACCCCCTCCCTCTTTCCTTCCTCTGCACCTATTGCTTGCAGATCTCCATGCTGGAACTCATGCACCTGCCCATCAGCTGAGTATAGCAACCAGTGCTTAAATGCTCCTACCCCAGCTCTGCCTGGGCATCTTCATGTCATCTCTTTGCCGCTGGGTTTAAACCATGGTTTCTGTTTATATTTTCATTTCCCAGGCAGCATGTCCAACCCCGATCCTGACTGTCCAGTGATTTAGTCCATCTCATGAGACACAAAGAGAACCAGGGTTGTCCACAAATTATTAGGGGCAAAGATTCACCTCAAACAGTTCTGCAACTTATCAGCTCACAGCACAGAAATAGCTAGTTTAGGATTAAACTATAAGAATATTGTATGTGTAGCATTCTTCACAGATTATGTTTTTCCCTCCAGGTCGATTCTGGTTTTGGAGGTTGATTCCAATGGGTGATATGAACTAACTAGTTTTCTGGAGTCTGTTTTACTTGTAGG
The DNA here is from genome assembly GCF_000276665.1 of Chinchilla lanigera. Classification (NCBI taxonomy): domain Eukaryota; kingdom Metazoa; phylum Chordata; class Mammalia; order Rodentia; family Chinchillidae; genus Chinchilla; species Chinchilla lanigera. The sequence continues at coordinate 1,167,477 of NW_004955494.1, forward strand.
AGACAAGATCAAGAGAGTAGGAGGTAGGGCAAGCAAATGACCCAGTGGGCAAAGTCTAGCACCCTGGCTCATTTCTTTTTTTTTTTTTTTTCCAGTGCCAGGAATCGAACTCATGACCTTGTGCTTGCCAGGCAGGTACTGTGCCACTGAGCTAAATCCCCAGCCCTCTGGCTCATTTCTTGTTAGAATACATTTGGCTGTCTTTCCCTGCTGGATGACACAGCATGTTGTAGATAGCCTTTTCCCACAGCCATGTCACCAAATGCCCGGGGTCTCCAACCCTTTGCTCTTTATTGGGGGCCAATGTGAATAAGAACTATCCAACAGTGCTGGCTCTGATTCTTTCCAAGCCAGATGCATGTAAGCCCAGCACTCATCTCATTCTCCCTCTTTGATATTGCCAGGATTCTGACTAAAAGGCCTAGCAAGGGGAAAATGAGACTCAGAGAGAATATTTAACCTTGAAATAATAACAAAAATTCCAACATTGCACCCTAAAGGTAACAAAGTTTGTAATAATTTGCAACTAGCAGTAGTAGTAATTCTAATAATCTGCCACTAGAATTACTAAGAGAGGTGTCAGAACACTAAGGTATATGATGGAGATCACTATGAAGCAGATCTGAGCAGGATTTAATATTAACCAATTGGCTTTCCATGTTTACTTTGTGAGTCTGTCCAAGGCCTAGGCTCCTTGCCTGGAGATGGGCAGCAGACTCATAGTAAGTGAACCTCTCTGTGAGTCACTGGTCACTGCTGAGGCTTGTATTGGCCTGTGAAGCTGTGATGCTTCAAAGGACAAGATAAGGTGAGAGCTAAGGATGTTTGGCCCCAACCCCAATTAACTAAAAGGAGACGGCAGCTGCAGGCTCCACACTGCTACAATAAACATCAACCTAAAGATAAAGTAGTTCTCCTAATTGACATAATTTACTACTTGAGAAAATTCTCCCAGGGTCCTGCTGGATTCCTCTCAGATTCCCGCATTTTCTTCAGTATCCCCCTCCTTTGTTTGATAACCAAATAAATACAGGCAGCCAAGAAGCTCTTTGTCTTAGCCCCTAGAGAATTTTGAATTCTATAAAGGGTTCAGAACCTCCAAGAACCCTGAGATCATATCACTTGTCTCATTTATTTAAGCCTTCACCACCCACTCATTTGGGAGATTGAGGGCCTGACCAGCCTGTAATAACTAAGGGATATTATTAACCAGTTAGGCATAGGAAATATGAAAATAAGCAACATGACTTGGTGGCATAGAATATTAAAGGGGTCCAGTAAAGAATCACCACACATCCTGCTACGGTTTAGATGAAAAATCTCCTCCAAAAGTCTCATGTGTTCCGAGATGGAGCTTTGGGAAGGTGATGGTATCACAGTTTGCTGGTGGGATTGAAAGGTGATGGAAACAGGAGCAGGGGCCTAGTTAAACGGCCTGGACTAAGGGGGTGTGAGACTAGGGCTGGGGTCAGGATCTTTGACCCCTTTCTCTCTGGCTCTTTCCCTTTCTCTTGTCCATAAGTTAGTTTGAGCATTTTGCTTTTATTTATACCTTACAGCATTTCTTCAAAGTAAATAAATCAATTGCAGAAAATGGGAGTCATTTACAAATAATGCTTATGCTCCACACAACCCAGCTTAAAATTCACCACACCAAAAATAAGCGAGCATGAGCACATCCATCAAAATAAAATACAACGAATGTGACAAGTGTTCAGTGACAGAAATAATACAACATCCAAATTCGGAATCAGAATAAACTAAGCCAGCAAGTTTGCCGAGAAACAGCTGGAGACTGATGGCTGAATGAAAAACACAGGCAAAAAGCAAACAATGAAAACATAACTGTAAAGCCCCAAAGACTGTCAAAATCATCCTTAAACTACTATTACAGTGTGTCCTCAGCCACTTTATTCACTGGTCTGGCACCATTCGACTTCTGGTTCTATCTCAATGTCAAAATAACCACAAGAGGTAAATACTTTGAATAGATTTGGGTGAATTAGTACATAAACTAATTTTTTTGTGAAGCAATCAGCCTGTCCCCTCTCCACCTGCAGTGTCCTGGGAAGCCAGTACCTCCTTTCTGGTGATCTCACAAAGGTGCCCTGGGACACAGCACAGACACATGGTATTTGTTCTTTCTGAGATGTCCACCTAGAGACGTCAAGGTCTTAGATTTACTGGGTCCCATGTTAAGAAACCTTGCAGCCAGGTGTGGGCTTCTGCCTGTAGGTGCTATGGAGGTAGATGTGTGGAGGAAAATAAAGTGACTGTCTTATACTGTTCTGTAATATTTCACATGGAAAACTATTGGATGGTAACCCAAGCCAATGTAGTGCAAGAATTTGGCTCCTGTTTTGATAACCTCCAGAAGTCTCAAAACGTTGTTCTGTACCCACTGCTTCCTAGTAAAGACTTAGCTCATTGTCTTATTTTTCTAATTCTGTTGTTTAGTTCTATTCAGATCCAACTCTATTGTTCAGTGCATCTACTAATACTTCTGCTGAGTGTTTTATTTCATTGTGTATTTTTAAAACATTTAATAAAGATTTTTGCTTTTGTCTATAGAGGACTCTTGTTCAGTATCCAATGGAATTAAAGCCAATTGACTTTACGTAATAGTTCTGAAGTTGGAGAATCCTTGATTACTAAAGGAGTTTAAAGTTACTCAGGTGCTTTCTACATTTTTCCCCTTGAAAAGAAAATACAAATTTCATACTGGAAGCTACTGCCCTTCTTTATTCAATTATTAGAATATTCCAAATTGAAAGGAATAGCATTTATATTATGTGAATTCACACAAACCCACACGTGTGTGTGCAGGTTCATGGACCTCAGCTCACACTGAGGCTCGTGCTGCACAAGGATCCCGGCAAGGATCCCATTTTTCTTCCCAGGCTGGGAAGAAAAAGGGTAGGAAAAGGGTAGCTTTCCTCCTGAATGAGACAGGGGCCCAGGCAGGCGTGTCTCCTTCCACACTGCACCTTGTCTTTTTTCTTCAGAGATACTGGCTGTGCTGGGCTGTGTATTCACTGCTGTCACAGAGGTACAGGGAGCTGTGGCCGGTGCTGGCTGACTCCAGGGTCAGGGAGAAATGCTCCTTCTCTTCTCTGAAGACACTGTACCCTTCTGTGGCTTCTCCCTTGAAGTGCTGGACATGCTTCCTGAGTAATGGAGTAGCCTTAACCCCTGTCCTGGATCTTGGCAACACCAAAACATTAAATAGGTTCATATTTTGAGAACACTCTAGGGTTCAGGTATCTGGGTGATTCCAGTATCCATGAAGCCTGTAGGCAAGAGAAGCACAAGGTAAAATCCAAACCTAAGGCACAGGTTGTACCTGCAGAGGAAAGATTTGGAGCAGGGACTCTGCAAACCCATGGAAAGGTTTTCCAGCAGAGCCCAGAACTTAACCTGCTCCCAGGAGACAAAGCACTGAACGCAAAAGCTTAGGGTTTGTGGCAGGTCACCATGAGAAGGAGACTGCCCCATCTAAAAGCTGCGATTTCAGGACAGGAGCTGTAAGGCTCCTCCCTAAGGGGTGGGTGGATGGGCCACTGATATCACTCCTGTGTACCCCTGAAGATTCTCCCTGGCCCAGTGCCTTCAACTGAGCTCAGACAGGATCAACCACTTCTGTAATGGAGAAGACCTACAGGGAAGGAGGAGGGTTGCAGCAGGCGCTCAGTTGAGAGCAAACCGCGCTCCCGAGTTTTCCCACATTCCTGTAAGGCTGTTGGTCCTCTCTCTGCACCTGTCCTGACATCAAAGCTACGCTGCCAAATTCTTCAACTGTGAATCTCCTTAAAGTGTAGAAAGAGCCTCCCCCACCTCCTGCACACTTGTTGGTAGCCTAGCAGTAACTGCAAAGTTCTCAGCATATGCCTCATGTTGGATCCAAACCCAAGTTATTCTTAACCCTTTCCCTTCCTAGGTTGTTCTCCTCGGCTCTCGCCAGCGCTCTTTCACAGGCCAGTGGCCTCGCAGTGCCACCTTGCGGTCCATTTGTGAAGTCTCTTTGTTATTTCCTTCGCAATGACCCAGGGAATGCTGGTAAACGTCTGCACAGTTAGCAGGTTTTATGATCAGTTCCCTTGAATTCTAATCCAACACTAATTCTTGCCCTGAATTTGAATTGCCATGTTTAATACTCTCATTTTGCTTCTATCACAGACTGTCACTTCTATCACAGTCACAGCCTGAAGGTACTTTCCCTTACATCTGTCTTCTAAATTAAGGGTAGAATGGAAGGAATGAGAGAAAATACTTGGGGTCAAATATTACCCAAGGATTGAAGTGTAAGAAGGTTCTTTTAACTCCATTACTCTGAAGATTAAAAAGGTTAAAAAGAAAACAAACATTTAAAACATTACCCCCAAATTATGTCAGCAAAGGACTGTGTATATAATGAGATTATGTTCAAATCAGGGTCAAATGTGTCAATAAAAAGTACAATGAGCATAGAAGAATATATAGAACAATAATCATGGAAGATGTAGTGTCTAAGGGGAAAAACAGTAAGTAGAATCAAGAAGGGGCAAGGTCATTCTACACTAAACCAATAACTTTCCCAATAACATGCATGTCTGCTGATATGAGTAGCAGGGAATGGTGGAGCTAGGGACACTCTAGGACAGGGAATCTCAGCCACTCAGGAGATTGTGTGGTGCATTAGAGAACTTTCTTTATTTTTTTGTAGCCCAGCTCCAAGGAGCCATTTCCACTTCCAACAATCTATTCATGAGTCTCTCCCTCCACTCTGCCTGCAGAGAGCTGCCGAGGCAGATGGTAAGAAGACTTTACCAATACACAAGAACTGTAGAAGAGACAAGAGTTTATTTAGGTTGGGGTATACTGCCAAGGTGGCAGCAGAGGAGTTCCCTGGAGAGGGACTGGAATCAAGCAGTCAAGGTAAGAGACTGGGATTTTTCTGAAGGTGTGACGATGCAGGCAAAGGGTTTAGGCAGCAAATATGATCGTCTGAAGAATGTCCTTTCCTGGATCGTTTGGCACCTTGTAAATCCTTCAGGCAGCACTTGTGTTGAGTGTAAAATTTTATTTACACTTGCAGCTTTGACAAGACCTCTTCCCCTGAGAGAGGGTTGTCCTTAACTGCTGTTCCTTTGTTAAACGTTTTAATCAGTTTGGCTATTAAGGATTTTAATTTTTTCATTGCCAATGGGCTAGCACTACCCACAGAATTAAAATCTTTCTTAAGGTGTAGACTTTCTTAGGTTCCTGTGAACCAACTCACTACTCCTTCCTTGCTTAGCACATTCTTAAGCATAAAAACTCTCTCCCTCCTCAACCCTACAATAACTGGCACAGATCTCTTGCCTGGATTCATCACATGTCCTTAATTCCATGCCTTTTCATTTCAAGCAGAGTGATAGGTAGATGGAGTGATAGGTAGATGGGGACAATAAGCTTCAAGGACATGTAAAATGTCTGCGTTTAAAAGCTTGCTGTCTCGGGGGCTGGGGATTTAGCTCAGCGGCAAAAGCGCCTGCCTGGCAAGCACAAGGTCGTGAGTTCGGTTCCCGGTACCAGAGAAAAACCAAAAAAAAAAAAAAAGCTTGCTGTCTCTTTTTCTGTCCGCAGGTTGTAACTGAACAAAGGATTTGTGCAGTTTCAGTGATTTCTGGATACAATTAAACCTCAGAAGCATCCCCAAATGCTATAAACAACACAGACCTGAAGGAATTGTCATCTTGGTTGGATGGTGACCCTGAAAGAGAAAGCAAACTCTCTAAACTACTTATTTCCCTTTCCAGAAAACTGTACCCAATGAGCTCACTACTGCAAACATTACATTTTGCTCCAGTATTTGCCACTGTGTTCTGGTTCTGTTCAAACCTCATTGTCAAGCTCGTCCCACTGTTACAGTCAAGTATTTCGGAGGTCCTGAAAATTAAGGCGGCCAAAGTTGGAGACAAGGTCTAGGAAATGATTTACTAGAACGGATCTCAAGGACAGGAAATTTCCATCTGTGCCCTGGATTTATTTGCTCTCAGAAGATAAAGGGCAGCAGAACATAGAGTATTTGATGATGGCACCATTACAATTGTATCAGGACAGTGCCCTGCTAAGGATGGTGATTCTTGAGAAAGGAATTTGGTGTACTGAGGCGCTATAATTCCTGTTAAGTGGACTTAGGAGAAACAGAGATTTCCCTTTCCAGCTACACATGGACATCTGACTATGGCTGCATCTGTGGTACTCAGTTCCACTCTTGGAGCCCTGGGTTATCTCCAGAAACTCCCAGAAACCTAGAATCTACGATATCACCTCTAAGCATGGTCTTCATGGCTACGAATCACAAATGGGAAAATAATTTAATTACAATATAAGTATTTGGGGGCCTGGGAATTTAGCTCAGCAGCACAGTGCCTACCTGTCAAGGGAGGGTTTTGAGTTCGACTCCTGGTACTAGAAGAAAAAACAAACAAAAAAAACCAATAGAAGTATTTGAATTTATAATAAATAGCATAACAATGTATAACAAATAACACTGATAAAAAGAAGGGACATCTTTTTAAAAATGCCAAAATTTTAATTTTTAAAATCCCACATTTTGACTTTGAAACCTCAGGGTCATCACTGCAAATCAAATGTCTAGGATAACAATTAAAACATTCTGATTTCCATAGTGGTTGCACCAGTCTACACTCCCACCAACAGTGGAGGATTCCTTTTTGCCCACAGTCCTGCCAGGATTTATTATTGGTTGTTTTCTTGATAACACCTATTCTTTCTGGAATGAGATGGACTCTTGGTGTTCTATTAATTTATATCTCTCAAATGATCAAGGAAGTTGAACTTCTTTTTTTTTTTGGTCCTAGTAATCTAACTCAGGACCTCGTGCTTGCCAGGCAGGTGCTGTACCACTGAGCTATATCTTCAGCCCAATAATTTTTCACATATATATTTGCCATTTGTATTTATTCATCTGAGAAATGTGTATTTATTCTAGATGCTCACTTTTGGATGGGGTCTTTACAGGTGGGGGTCTGATTTTTTTGAGTTCTTTATATATTCTAGATATTAGTCCTTTATCTGAGGAACAGATGGCAATAACTTTTTCCTACTCTGTAGTTTGTCTCTTCACTCTGTTGGTGGTTTCTTTTGCTGTGCAAAAGCTTTTTAATAAGATGAGATCCCAGTTCCTGATTCTTTATAATTTTTCGTATGTGATTCAGGTTTTAATCATAAAGTTTTGCCTATACCTATGTCTTCAAAAATTCTACCTATTCTCTTTTCCAGTAAATTTAGTGTTTCTGTTTTAATATTTAGATCTTTGAACCATCTTGATTTTAGCTGAGTGCATAGTAAGAGACATGGTTCTAATTTTACTTCAGCATGTGGAAAACCAGTTTTTCCAGTACCATGTATTAAAGAGCTATCTTTCTTCTAGTGGATATGCTTGGCCCATTTGTTAGAGACAAGGTAACTGAGTGTGTTTGGAGTTGTTTCTGCATCTGTATGGAGTTTCTTTAAAATACTAAAGCTAGAGCTTTCATTTGACCCAGTTATTCCCTTTCCTGGTATTTTCCCAAAAGAATTAAAAGCATCATACGACAGGGATATATACACACCCATTTTATAGCAGCACAGTGTGTAACAGCTAAATCTTGGAAATAGTCCAAATGTCCATCAACTAACGAATGAATAAAGAAGATGTGTTTTTTTATACAGTGGAGTACTACTTAGTAATAAATAAGGATAAACTTGAGACATTTCTAGGTAAATGGATGCACATTGAGGCCATACTCTTAAGTGAAATAAATCAGACACACATGTGTAAATACCGCATTACTTCTCTGGTGTGAGAAACTGAAAGTGTAAATAAGGACCAAAATGTATAATAGATATTTTGAAATAGGAAGAAAATGTTCAAATAGGATGGGGAAGAGGGGAGAAGAAAATAAATGAGAAAAGGAGGAAAAAACTGAAATAAAGCTTTTGTAAATATAAGGAGGGGAAGAAGCGTTAAAGGGAGGGGGATGGGAAAAAAGAAGAATCATAATATACCGTGTACAGGTACAAATTCCCTATAATGAATGTGATTATTATGTACATCTAAAATGTACCAGTAACTTATTAATTTAAACAGCAGTCTGTAGAAGACTCATTTAGGTAATTAAGAAGACGCTGGAGTGGTAGTAAAAGCATGCTCTAGTCTAGGTATCAGGAGGGAAGGAAACTCTGGAAAACAAAGCAAACTGAAAGAAAGGAATTAGTAAACTAAGCAGAAGAAATGAAGCTTTATTTGTTGTGCTTATTAATTTATTGTCACAAATGCAGCAAAGACTTTAACTTCAAAATGGAAAACAAATTTGCTATGTTGCAGAAAACTTTCACCTTGACAGTGATAAAAGAGGGTCCTAAACAGGGAGTGTATGTGCAGCCTCCAGCCTTTCAGCAGCCGGATGTGTCAGCAGATGGGGTGGGCCGAGGACAGGTACACTGTGCATGACCCAAGCTGATGCAGGTGAGCAACAACTTCAAAGTCACAGAACAAGCCGCCTGTGGCTGCTCTGATCGCCAGTGCTAAGACATCCAATCTTCACCAGCAGTGTTGGACTGGCTCAGGACTTCTAGAACCCAACAGGTCTTTAGGGATTCCTTCCACCCATGTTTACAGCCAGAGCGCTTGCCGAGCTCTTCTGTGGTAACTTTCTACGCAAAAGACAGCATACTCTCAACTTTCTTTAGGGGCTCTAGGGACTGCCAGGAGACAAGGAGGTTTGTGAACAGGAAGGAGGTGGCTGCGGCTCACTGTGGCTGCTTGCACAGAGATACACAGCTGAATCCCCCTGCTGTGCACCCTCGATCTTCAGATTGGAGAAGGTGGCCTCAGGCCTCTCAGCAGTGAACCGCTCAGGAGGCATCCCTGAGGTGTCTGCTGGACGTTCATCCTGGAAGTACATTAGGAACTTTGGGCCTTGTCCCAGGGTCTGTTGGTACCAGTAAAGAAAACTATGACCAGATATTGGGTCACACCTGAAAGCTACATTCTGTCCCTTCTTTATGACCCTGTAACTGGGGGATTGGGAGACTCCAGCTTCAGTGTGATCTGTGAAGACAGAGTTGGGAATAGAATGAGAAAAACAGTTATAGTCAGCACTCAAATAAACCCACACATGCATATACACGCGTACGTGGACACACACACACACACACACATACACAATGAAATGGCTTGGTTTTCTGCAGACTCACCTGTCCCTAGAAGACAGAGGGTAACCCAGGAGAGGAGCCTGGTATCCATGGCAGGGTCAGCTCAGGACAGAGGCTCACCAGGTCAGACAGAAAAGGAAAGGCATCTTTTGTTACCACAGGGTGGTTCCCGCAGTGACAGTGACATCATTTCCTTTACAATCCCTGCGACCTCAGTAATACCAAATTTACATTATAAAACACTAATCAGGGTGACTGATTTAAATATCTATAAACTTCTTTTTAACAAAATCAATTTATAGGTCATAATTTTCAGCCTCTGTGCTGTCTAGATACAGAATTCTCACATTCTGTGCTTTCACAAGGAAGGAAGGAAGAAAGGATATCTATAGATTATACATATGCATATGTATGCATTTTAAACACAAAAAATTTTAAATCTAAAACTACCCTTTCTTTTTCCTTTTCCCACTCACTCAAAACTCCAGGAAAGAGCCTGGGTACCAGAATTACATTTGTAGATTTTATACTCATTTGAGTTCAAGAATATGTCACACTTCAAAGTGGAAATTTCCATACCAAGTCAAAAACTGGCTTATCCATGTAACTGCTGCCATGCTGGTTTAACAGATGAATGCTTTCCATAATCTACAGCAGACCACTTCACTTGCAGAAGCTCACTAATGTTTACCACTGGGTAACTGGGGTCTGATATGTGAAAAACAGTAGGGTTCCAAGTCTTAACTTTGGGGATCTGTTTCTTCATTCGTCAACTGAAAACAGCTAAGAAGCAAAAGTACTTGGCTTATTTCTTAGTTCTAACTTATCCAGAGAAAAAAGATTATTCTCCACTTTGGAGGTGCATAGTCTTCTTTGAGTGGACTTAAAGGTCACATTACTCATGAATTAATTGATTGGCAAGACTCCAGCACCATGGCAGCTCATGAAGAAGACAGCAGCAACAGCTGAAGCTGTGCCTCTGAGTAGGACAACTGGAACCACAGCCATGAAAGGAGAATCTAGAATGGGGATATCCCATCACATGCCATCATAGGTTTAGGTGAGTAAGAGTCTGCAGCCCACAGCAGGGTTAGGAAGGTGGGTGACTAGAAGCATCATTTTGGGAGAAGCCATCCTGTGACCAAATTACTTGGTCTGGAAATTGCATTTCCATAATGGTTTTGGCCTAGAGTGGTCAAGAAGGCCTTCATTTGGAATTTAAAAGATACTAGTAAGAGATTGAACATTACACTTGGAAGATCACTGTGATCATGCATAGAGTGACTGGTACGTACAGAGGTGCACAACAGACTGACAGCATCCTCCATCTCTCCCTCTCTTTCTCTCTCTCTCCTTCTCTCTCTTGCACTCTGTGCCTAGTTTATCTTCCCATATGCTGGCCAACAGCAGTGAGGCTTATTCAATAGCCGTATACCCATGGAGGCAGGCCCTATAGGGACAAGAGCTTCTCTAGAATCAGATTTTCATGGATTTTTCCTGCTCCTGTTTTAGGTCTCATCAGATGACCCTGATCCTCATCTCCCACAGCTCTACCCTGTGCTCCTGAACCATCCCTCCAAGAGCTCCGGCCACCAGCTGGCTCCCTTCCTTTGCCTTTTGCCTTTTCCCTTTTAGCCTGCTTTTCCTCAGCCCTCCCCACATTTGAATAAGGGCTAATCCATATGATAAAGCTTTTCTTCTCATAATATTGCTAATGGTTCTGTCCCACTTATGGAGACTTCACAGAGTTATTGATACCAGAAGTGGTTTTCAGGAAAGAAAACTTTAGGATGAAATTCTGGAAGTAGAGCTCTGAACTGGCTAGGTTTCTTGTGAAGAAAGAAGCTGAATGAAAGAAGAGACTTTGGAGAAAGTCTGGTTCTGAAGCTATGAAAAAGAAGCCAGATCTGTCAACCAAGGACAGGAGATTACCCATAATATCCAAGACCCGCCATAGCCCATCAAAGAAAGGGGTATGACTTCTCCTTATAGTTAATGCTAAGTTACTGTGTGATCTAAGGTGTTTTGTTATTGGTTCTTCCATCCATTCAGTCAGTCTTTCATTCACCCTTTCTCTGTACAATAGGTTCTCAGTATAGTAAGGCGGGTAAGGGGATAAGGGGGCAGTTACAGCCTTAAAATCTAGTTGGATAGAAAAATAATCCGCCAAGTTCTAGAAAATTCTAACTGTGCTAAATTCTACTGAGTAGCAGGCACATGAGGCCTTGCAAGGTTACAGAAGGGAAATTGAGCTTGGCAGAAAGGGGAGCAAATTTCCCTTGGAAGCAGCATTGCTGAGACCTGCAGCCCAGGTAAGTCTTAGTCTCTAAGAAAAGGAAAGCTCTATGCCAGAGGAGGTACAACTAGAAGAGTCAGGCTTGGATGAGCGCCTGGCAGTGTGGATGGAACGGAAAGGCTAGAGAGGTGGGAAGAGGAAGGACCTGGTGGGGCTCTGGAGCACAACCATCCTCATGGAGAAGGAAGGTAGCAGTGAGACCACCTGAGAGATGAGGCTGGGGGAGAATTCTCCAGAAAACTGATGCGGTTCCAGAACAAGGAGCCCATGTATGTCCAAGTCACAAACCCTGTCCCATGCTGGATGGTATCCCTCAAGCTTACAACTGGAAAAATCAGATTCAGCGAATCACCATCAAGGAGCAACAGTGGAGACCTCTGGATCCAGACTGCATCCAGGGCTGGTTGAGATGGTCTGGAGATACACACTGGCAGTGCAAACCCAGTGTCACTGGAGTCCCAACATCCCTGTGCTGAGATCTCTGCCAGGGTGTCCCTGAGTTCCCGGGTGCGGGGCCTCCCGGGTATTAATGTGCAGAGCAGAGGCAGCCGTATAGCGCTGTGTGGTCACTGCTGGCACAGAAGTACACAGATGTCTGGGAGGGGCTCGCCGACTCCAGGGTGAGGGGGAAGTGCTCTCTACTTGATCTAGACACACTGTATCCATCAGGAATATCCCCTTTTTCAGTGATGTTAACATCATATGAGTAATAGAGGAGCCTCAGCCCCAGCCCTGGATCCTGTCGGTACCAGTGCATGCGGTCGTGTTTCAGATCCTGGGCACAGCTCAGTGTCATGCGCTGGCCTGTCTTCAGGACCTGGAACTTGGGGGTCTGCGTGATGCCAGCATTCCCTGGACCTGCAGAGAAAGAGGAAAAAGCTGATGCCGCAGCCTTGGTGGAAAGACTCGGACTAGGACCTGAAATCCCACACGAAATCCCTGCCGAGGACTCACCTGCCTGCAGGAGGCAAAAAGCCACACAACAGAGGAAACCGAGGCCCATGGCAGGGGCCCAGCAGGACAGAGGAGTCTTATGGGCGCCTGTTAGACAAAGGGGGATGGAGCTCTTCAGGAGGAGTCATTCTGAGTCCCTAATCTCCCGGCCTGGGCCCCACAGCCTTCCTGCCACCGGGGAACACACCCCGCGCCCCCCTCAGGAGCAAATGTAAAATAAACGCACACTCCTAATTCAGATCTTAGAATGGGACACATCTGTCTGAATTGACACAAGTCATTACTGACTTTTTGTAAAACACTTTTTAAGACCCTGCCTATTATATTTCTGTAATGATACAATTCCCCCCAAGTTTTAATATTTCAAGTAATTCTACAGTCTAGAATGTTGGGGAAAGTCCTTACGGCTTTCCAGTAGCTTTGGACTCACCTGTCCCAAATTCTCCTTTTTGTTACCATATATATGGCTCAAAATCACTGACCAGTTCATTTAAAATGTGTAATGTGCATTACACAGAACTTACATACCAGTAAAGTTGATTTTACATGTCTGGCTAGGGATGTATGCTGCATTCTGCAGTTAATTTCATGTAATAAATCACATGTATATATTTTTATTTGTGTGACTTTCAGGTCTTCAGCTCCATGATGATTAGAAAATATGTTTCCATTTTTGCCTTTGTAGACAGAGAATAGGGGAAAAGGCTAAAATCAGCAAAGGGGATGAAAATGTGCTGTGTGCTTTATGCTTGGTAAAGTTTTATGCATCTGTGACTATGGTGTGATCGTTAGTTTCATATGACAATTTAACAGGGCCACACGTGTCCAGATCATTTAGCCAGATATTATTCTGAGTATTTCTTTGAAAATATTTTTGAATAAGATTAACATTTTGAAGACAATCATATGCAATTGGTGAATTCCTACCATCTTGTCTAGTAAAACTGTATCATTTCTAATGTTTTTTTTTTTAATTTTTTATTCCTTTAATGGTTTCATCAATCTGGCATTCTTACCTCTGGTAATCTGAACAACTTTGCTAATATAACAGTCACTGTTAATTCCTATCAGTTTGTTGTGAAACCCTGTATCATTTTTATTGTTTTTGCTTTGTTTTGTTTTTATCTATGTTGTTAGTATTTTGCTATTCTTTTTTTATTATTCTTTTAAAAACAAAAAAATAACATTTACATTGCTATATTTTGACATTAGGTTAAATTAACATTTTGATCATAGAATGAAGCAGCTTACCCTCTGTAATGTGGACAGGCTTCATGTAATCAATTAAAGACACACATTAAACAAGAAGACCAACCCTCCCTCAGGTAAGAGAGAAAGGTCAAGCTGACAGCTTCAGAACCAGAGCATCAGCTCTTCCTAGTTCTCCAGCACCGTCAGACAAGCTTGCAGGTTTTGGATTTATGAGCTTCTGTGAGTGCATTAGGAAATATCTCATGATGAAAGCTGATAGCTCCAAATAGTTCTGTTTTTCTGGAGAATTCTGACTAATGCAGATAGGCATTGTTGGTCTCCTTTTATAGAAGAAAAAAAACCCTCAACCTAGTATGTCAAGAAACTGACTTCAGTCTTGATGACCTTGGGTTGGAATGGGAATCAGAGCCCAATGTACATCACCCTGTGCATATCATTTTGTGTACATCACTAACTCCTGGGATAACTGAATTCTATTAATGATTTCATTAAAGCCATCAGGTGTAATAGGGATGAAAGGAACTGCATTCTGATTTTGACAAGAGGTGCCTCTTTGTGTAAACATGCATCATAGTGCAGTTAGAAACATGAGACTTAGAGCAGGAGCTGAGGCTGAGTTCTACATCCTAGTAGCTATTTTATTTGATCCAAATATTTAACTATAGATCAGTTCCTTCAACTATAAAATAAGAATAAAATAGCATTTTCCTCTTAGCATTTCCTGTGAAAATTGAATTTACAAACGAAATTTTGCAAGTGAAGTCTTTTGGGTATGTAGTAAATCATCAGTAAATGATGGCATTATTATTTTTTTCTGAGACTTTTCCAGGGAGCAGAATTGAACTAGGAATGTGCCTTCATGGGCCCTATGCTTGCAGGTGTGTAAGTGACCCCCACCACTCAAGTGATGGACGATTTTTATAGGGAAAGTCAGATGTTATGTAATTAATACTGCAGATCTTAGAGATAGTATATACATATAATGGAATATCATGATGCCTCAAAAAAAAAAGAAAGAACTGCTACATGCCATGACATTCATGAACCTGGAAGACATTATGTTAATTGAAATAAGTCAGTTACAAAAAGACACTACCTCATAATTCCATTTATAGGAGGTCTCTGAAATAGGCCCCTAGAAATAAAGAATAGGATGCTGGTTTTCAGAGACTGTTGGGTGGTGGAAATGAGGAGTTGCGTGTTGAAGGGTATAAAATTCTGCTACATACTTAAATTCCAGAGATCAGTAAAACATTGTACCTATGTGTAAAACAAATATTGCAGTGTACTTCTAAAAATCTGTTAAGAAGCTAGACTTCATTTAAATGTTTTTGCTACAAATAATGAAAAGTATTTAAAAGCTGGCATAAAGGGGTAGTCAGAGAAAGAGTATAAATAACAAAAAGTATTTGAAAGCTGGCAGAAGGGGCTGGGGATTTAGCTCAGCCCCTGCCTGGCAAGAGCAAGGTCATGAGTTCGATTCCTGATACCAGAAAAAACAAACAAACAAACAAAAAGCTGGCAGAAAGGGGTAGTCAGAGAAAGAGAAAAAGAGAAGAAAAAAGAAAATTTGATTTGAATAGTTCAAAAACTAAGGAAATGACTCTGGATAACTCAAATTTTTTCTATTTTCTTTGTTTTCTCTCTTTTCAAAGAAATTCACTGGTTTCCATTTTCTACTGTGAACAATGCCTTGTACAAAGTAGGGGACCTAAAAATGTTTGCTAAATAAAAGAATAAAAGAAGTTAGTGAGTGACAATGGTCACATTCTTTCCCTGTGATTCCTGAAGTCCTGCACAGGAAAAGTGCACTTTCCCTAACAAATACCCCCACCCTTTTGTTCTGCAGCTTCAAAACCACACTGCTACAGGCTGCCATCCAAAAGATCACATGGCCCTCTCTGTACTGTGGCAAGAAGACCATAGTGCAGTACAGTGTATCTTTCTTTCTCATCACAGTGAAGGGTCCATGAATACATTTGGCCTTGAAGTTGTATGTTTCTTGGACTTGTCAGGAAGCAGCTCGTAATAATCATATGCGGTACATAACATGCCCTTCCTATTCATTTGGATCTGCGAAGGGGAAGTCAGAGGAGGGGACAGATCTGCTAGGTGAATGGTGAGAGGGTGCACACGTGTGAGCGGAACAGGTATTAGCCAGCTACGGAATATGAGCTCTGGGAAAGTTGCTTTCTTGCAGATACACAGATAGGTAAAATGACACTTAACTGGCGCCAGTTCTGTGAGCATCAAACAATCACGCATGCCGGCGGCAGCAGCAAATATCTGGGAAAGGCCTGTGAGCTTCCCAGGGCCTGAGCCAGGCTGCCCGGCAGACCTGCTTTCCCGGTCACGTCCCGATTGGAGAGAAATGTTTTTGTACAGAAGGTTGGGGACCATGCAGCGCTGTGCCACGCTGCTGGCACAGAGAAAGAGAGCCGAGTCCCCCAGCTCCAAGGCCCTCAGGGTGAGTTCAGCGGTAGAGTTCTTGAACTGCTGTACTGAGAATCGATCGAGATTGTTTCCTTTCTCTCTCTCTTCACCGTTGTAATATTGAAAGAGGAACTGGGGACCCTGGTCCAGCTTCTGTTGATACCAGGACACAGAGAGGTGTCCAGAGATAAGGGAGCATCTCAGTGTTGTTTGTTGTCCTTTAACTTGAATGAGGTATCTTGGGGTTTGCACGACTCCCGCATCCACAGAGCCTGTGGATCAGGAGAGAGGAGCTCAGAGTCAGGAGACAGGAGCTAAGGACTGAGCAGAGCCATCCTCAGCAGACTTGACTACGTCCGCAGCAGATGTATTCAGGGACAGGTAACATAGATTGGCGACTTCGCAGCCTTGCCCAGGACTCACCTGTTTCTAAGAGACAAAGGGCCATACAGCAGAGGAAGCTGAACCTCATCACAGCATCAGGAAGCCCAGGCATCTCCTGGTTTGTGCGGGGCCTCCAGGGGTGAACAGTCAAAGGGGCTGCAGCTTTGGTCTCCCTGACAAAAGCGTATGTCGTGCTCTGACTTCACTCTCCCTGCTGGTCCCTCAGCCCACTGCACCCAATGGCAGAACTCAGACTGTACCTTGCGTACCATGCACCATGCACCATTCCTGCCCACCGCCCCGAAACTGAAGCTGGGTCAGGGCAAGCACCTTTCCCACATGCCAAGAACATACCAACTCCACTTCTACCAGCCCCAGCCCCTAACCAGACACCAATTTCCCACCTTTGCCCCCTCCCCCTGCCTCTCCACTGTCTACTGCCCATGCAGGAGCTTACCTGAGCACATTGAGACCCACCGCACCCTTACCTTTCCCGGACAGTGAGTCTGTGTTTACTTCCACTTGTTCAGGCCCCATCCAGTGCATTCAAATCACCTTTCTGATCCAAGCAAGCAGCCTGGCATTCTTTTCAGCCCCACTCTCTTGGGTCAGTTTCCAAACCACGGAACACCCACACACAAGGTTCCCTGAAAAACTGCGGAGCTACAGCGCCCCCAACTGGCCAATGGCCCACAGTTTCCTTAAATCCCACCTTCTGGGGCCATGTGCTCCTGATCGACTAAACCAGGAAGGGGATCCTGAGCCCCTCCTTCCCTCACACACACCCATTCTACTGCATTTCCAAGCTGGCTAGTTAGGATTGATTTTTCAAATCCACGTGTAGGATTTCAGAGTCTTAGAGCAAAACAAACAAAACAACCACATGTGTGAAACAACACATTTTAAAAGCAAATTCTACACCATTGCATTGAGTGTGCTAAAATGAAAAAAGGCAAGCCAGGATAACACAGACTGTAAAAATAAACAGCGGGGCATCTGCAAGTTGATCCATCCTGGAAACACTACATTCCACAGCTCCTCTCAGTGAGATACATTTCTTTTCATATTTTGCACTTAATTATTACCAAATTTTACAGAGTGCGTGTTATAAAGATTGTTTCTAGGTTTTACATGTTTATTTCCACATTTTTATATCTGTAAATAGACAACTTGGTATGGTTTAGATCTAAAAGTCCCCAAAATGTCTCATGCGTTCAGAGGCTGAGCATGATTAGCAGAGACTGGTAAAATCAGCATGAAAAGTGTATTCTTGACCTCAACTTCCTGCTTCTCTCTTTATTTCCTGGGTGTCACGAGGTAAGAAGTTTTCCTCTGCCAAGCCTTTCTACCGTGCATTTTCTGCCTTGGAACCAGCCAGCTGTGGGCTGAACTTACTGGAAATTGTGAGCAAAATAAATGTCTCCTTTAAGCTGTGGGTGTCGTACATACTGTCCTGTAACTGCCAAAGGTGATAAGATGCTGTTATTGAGCACAATCAATTTTTTTCTTCAGTCTTTAAATTAATTTCTGAGGAACCTTGATAACATTTCCAGCTCCATTGTCTCTAGAATGGGGTTATGGAAAAGCATAGCTGTGCTGAAGACCTTTGCTGTTACAGAACCACAAACCTGGATGAATATTCCTATAATATTTTCTTTAGTCCATATCCCAGCCTTAGACACAATTAGGAAACTTTCCAGCCTTGGTAATCAACCATGACTATGAAACCGTAATTGCTCACCTTACTGGAGAAGTGGTATGGGTGGAAAATTGAGATGACTAATAATGCTGGTCCATTACATTTCAGATGAGAGGAATCCCTTACAAGGAAAAATAATGATGAATATTATTCCAAGACTCTGTATAAATGGGTATTGACTTGTGTCAATTACATACATGGCTTTTCCTATGAAAGTGAAGTTAAAAGAGTGATACTGTCCAAAGCTGGGAATGACAGAGTAAAACGGGAGAAGAAATGCAGATTGGAGACAAACAAGCAGTGTATGCTGGAAGTAGGGGAAGGGAGCTCCTTCCAGGCCTGAAAAGGGCAAGTACAAAAAAAGAAAGTGCAAAATTTGCTGAGTTGTAGGAGAGATTGGGAAGGGCTGTTAGGCACAGAAGGTACTTCGATCTGGGGAGTCAGCAGAAGAATGATATCGTTGGAAAGCAGAACAGATCTTTGGGAAATTGGCAAGTCTTTGTCCATATATGGCCAGGCTGATATGCCCTCCCCTGTGTTTTAGAAAGCACCTAACTGCTCCCTGAGGAGTATCACTGTATCACAGTCAGGAGCCAAGAAAGAGGACTTCCTAACCAACTCCAGAGTTCTCACCTCAGGCAACTGGTTATCTGGTGATGTCCTCAACTGAGACTGGCTGCCCTGTGATGCCATTGTCTACAAGGTTCTGCTGTATATTTTGGGGCTATTGAGGGTTTTGGAAGGAAGAGAAGAGAGCTTGTGTCACGTGGAACACAACCCTAGGTCACCCTGCAATGCTATTTTCAACCATCTTTTCTCCTTTCTCCTTTCTTGATCTTCCTCAACTCTCAATTCACTCTCCTTCAATTATACAAAGCTGATCTCTGTGATGTTACTACCCACACTACACTATTATTATACAAGCTTGACCTCAAAACAAAATTTCACATCCATAGATGAGGGGCGCATAAATTACAAACTCCTCCTTTGGCACTGCCCATGGTACACTGTCAGGCAAAGACATGCTTTGTGGGAGAACTTACCGAAGTAGCACGTGGCCTACTCACTCTTAATTTCCCTTCCCCTAATGGTAGAGAAAGCTGCACTTTCCAGAAACCTAAGACCATTTTTCTTTCTTTCTGTAATCACAGACTCTAGGATCTTTTCTTTCTTTCTCCTTTTTTTGTGCTGGAGGTTGAACCTGGGGCATTTGTACTGAGCCATGGCACTATCCCTTTTTCAGTTTGAAGCACAATTTCACCAAGTTGCTCAAGCTGGCCTTCAACTTGTGATCTTCTTACCTCAGCCTTCTAGAGAGCTGGGCTTACAGGCACACACCACCACATCTGGCTGGTCCTTATGTTTTTCAGACCTATGTCAGATTTGAGATTCCTCCATGCTGGCAGGAGGTTTATGCACAGAACGTGGGGAACTCTGCAGAGCTGTGCCCTCTGCTGACACAGAGATACACAGCCGAGTCCCCCAACTCCAGTGTGCTTATGTTCAGCTCAGAGAGAGAGTCACGGAACCAAGCTGAGAATCGGTTAGAGACGTTCCCTTTTGCTCTCTGTAATTGATTGTAATATTCAAAGAGGAACTGGGGGCCCTGACCCATAGCCTGCTGATACCAGGCCACACTCTGGTGCCCAGACATAGGAGAACATCTTAGTGTCACTTGCTGTCCTTTTGTTTTGATCCTGTGTCTTGGGGTCTGGATGACTCCAGTCAACACTGGGCCTGTGGGAAAAGTACATAGAGAATGAACATAGGAGTGGGGCTGAGGGGAATTCTCAGGGAGAAGTGGAAGATTCAGAAGACAGCAAGTCCAGAACAGGGATGCTGTCCTTGTCTGTGGGACTTACCTGCTCCCAGGAGACAAACAGCCACATAGCAGAGAAATCTAGAGCCCATGGCAGGGTAGGGAAGAGCTGAACCTCTGTCACACTGCTCAGGGTTCTGGTCTTCTGAGGGCTGAAGTTGTGAGCATCAGTTCTCTGATTGGACTTTAGGGTGTGATGTCACTGCTCTGAGGTCATGGTCTCTACAGATGCCCATGCAACCTGCTTCCCTTGCCACGTCCCTGGGCTCTTGCCATAACCTCAGCTTGGTCTTTTCTTGACACAACAGCACAACTTGTAGAGTTAGATGGGTGCTCCAGGCTGGGCTGGGGTTAAGCTCTGTGTCTATTGCACAGTTGCTTTGCTTCTCCTTGAAAGCAGATTTTTCTCTTCCTGTCTCTATTCAGGACATGCAGGCCGTCCCAATCTGGTACCAAACTCTTCCTTATCTCTTTGAAACTCAGAAAAACTTCTAACCATTGTATAACTGACATCCTGATGTGGAAACACACCATGAATTCCTGTATGTATCATCAAACATTTTAGTGGCTGAAAGCGTGAAATAGCACTCTTCTTGAACCTTCTATGTCCCTGGCTGCCACCTCTGTGGGTTACTCCCCACACAGCTGGAGGTTGATAGTGCCACAGTCCCCCCACTCTGTAGATCAGTGGGCAATAACAAACATTTTGCATGTTAAGGACTCAGTGTGTTTTTTCCCCCACAGAACCTACTTTGCAATCTAATACCCAAGCTTACTATATTTGTAGATAAGACCTTTATGGAGGAAAATGAGGTTAAATGTTGTATTAGTCAGCTTTTTCATGACTGGGGCAAAACATCCAACATCTATAATTTAAAGGAAGAGTGGTTTAATTTGGTTGTCAGCTTCAGAGGATTCAATTCATGGTCAATGGCTCCAAATCAGTGGGACTAAATTTGAACCAAATAATAGCATTGGATCTGGACCAATCAAAGAGCTTGAATTTGAGCCAATTACAGGCCTGCTGCTACTATATAAGCAGTACTGTTTTCACACTTCTCAGGTGCAAACCCAATGTGCTACAGTACAGGCCCTTTTCAGATAAAGCCTCCCTGTGGTGGTCTTACAAATCTACTTGTGACTTGTCAGGTAGCATGTACTTGGAAGGTCTTGTAAATCTACTCAGAATTTTTATTCCAAGGTAGTATAGGCAAAGTGGCTGTGTTAGAAAAGACCTAAAGTACAAACACTAGGGGCTGCTATCCCTGAAGACCTCCAGAAATCAGGAGAGATCATCAACAGAGAGCAGCACAGGAGCAACTGTCACCGACTGGTGGTAGCGTCTAGCAATGGCAGTGGAAGCCAATGCTAAGCAGTGGTAACCAATGACTTCTTCTGGCAATGGCAGAGTCCAGCTATGACACATGGTAACTTAGGGGCCAGAGCTTTAACTCTAATGGCTTATTTTAGAGTATGTACGCTGCTGCAAGTTGGAAAACTACCTCCTTTTATAAGAAGGGGTTTATATTCATCTCAGGCAATCACTGCAGTTACCAAGTGTACCGAGGATGAACTACAGTTGTGTGACTAGAGGTACTGTCAAGACAACTTAACTGAGGACTAGTTACAGTCCTGTTGTGAACATGTGTAATGAGCTGCAGCTGCCTAAATAGAAGGTTGAGATTTTGTTTCAACTTTGCAATTTCTTAACACATTGTCTGCAATGCTCATCATAGTCTGGTTGATGTTAATTCAATCATTAAACTGTTTTGCTTCTTTTCCAACTTTGTGGAGAGGATTTCTGCCTTTGAGGGAGATTTCATTTGCAATTCTATCCCTCAACTCAAGGTTAAGAACACAAGTCAGTGTTTCTATGAGGGTTGCAAATAAGAGGCCAGTTTATTGCTGTTCCAGAACCCTTTGGTCTTGGTGAGAAGCTCCATGACTCAATAGAAAAATAGTTTTTGCAATGGAAGTTCCTTGTTTATTCTGGCTTACACTCTAGTAAACATGACTACTTTTTAGAGTACACAAAACTTAAAATCTATTGGTCTTACTCAGCCTCCAGCCTCTTAAACTTTAATCTACTTGGAGCAAAGACAACTTCCTGCAGAAAGTATATTATTGAGAAATTATAATCAGAATGCTTAGCACTTATGGAATATTTGGCATGTTCTTGACATTTTATGTAAATAAGGCCCAATTTTTATAACACTGTACGGTAGAAGGGGTCATCTACATATCACCAAAAATAGAACTGAAGCTAATTTTAGCCAGAACCTGAGGTGTGATGCAGGAGAAGACACCCTAGTAAGAGAATGGAACTGGTCAATGCACTGAGGTGTGATTACAGTCAGAACCCAAAAGAAAAGCCTAACAGAGGGATATGGGGAGGAGCTAAAAGTAACTACTACTGAAATAAAACTAGTGTTTCTTTCCAATGCAGAGGAAAGTGAGACTTGTTCTGTCCCACAGGCAGAGCCAAGGGGAAGGCAGGATTGGAAGACAGACAGAGTGGGGGCTGAGGTCACCTGCCTGCTGGAGGGGCCTGGGATACAACCTCAGAGCCCATTTCTCACCAGTGTGATGCTGTTTCTGAGCAGAGAGGTGGCTGTGCAGCGCCTGGCTAACCTGCTGCTCTGGATACGTGGGTGGATGGTTGGGGTTGGCAGATCTCAAGGGGAAGGAGACAGAAGCTGGAGACTGAGCCCTGCATGTGGCCTCCTTCTGTTGTCCTTTGCAGCTGGCTCCAGCCAACCCACCAAAAGATCAGAAAGGAAATCCACCAGGAGGATTAGGGGCCTTCCAAGCCCAAGCCAGGTATATCCTGCGTGTGCTCCAGCGGCCCAGCATCCAGAAGGAAAAGGGCCCACAGCACAGAACCTGCAGTCAGCTAACATCAGAATCAAGGCAGAGTTGAAGCTTCTTCCTTCCCAGGACTCTGAGGGGAAGTCCCAGGGCTCCAGGGCTGGGACATATATAGGATAAACATGCCCCACATTATGTCTGTTGCCCAAGTGTGATTAACATCACCCACTTCACCCTTAGATGTCCCCCACTTTGAGTGATAAATTATAGGCTCGCCCTAAAATATGAGACTCCAAATTTCCCTTCTGTCCTGGTGGCAACACTTTGCAGAAGAGCTGGTGACTTTATAGCATGAAGGAAAGTTTTAACAGGGTCACACTGGCCCCTGAAAGACACATGGTCCTCTGATTTTTTTCTCCCGAGTCCCATAGTGTTCCTATGTAGAAACAGGCATGCTTTTAGTATCTTGGGGAGGAAGATCTTTTTCTACAGAGTAAGTGAATGAATTAGTGAACGGATAAATAGGTATGTAACAAATGGATGTGCTCAATTAGTCTAGCATAGAATTTCCTATTTTTCCAACTGAGTACTTGAGATTCACCTGCTTTATTATTAGGAAATCAGGAGATTTCCTCATAAAGCACTTCCAGCATCACCCCTTGCCAACTGCTCAAGAACCCCAGGATTGTAGCTTTAAGAAGTCAGGGTTATCGCCACACATCACTGTGGGAGTGGACAGTTCATTCCTGCTGTACCTTTGGCTCTGCCCCTCTGTGCCAGCCTGCCTCTGCAGTGTGAGCTCACACTCACGTGGGCAACCAGCACCCCTGAAAGAGCTTCCCTGCCTGTGCTGGGTGCGGAGTCCCCAGGGGCTTTTGCTTCTGCTGTCTACTGTTCCAGAACCTTCTCCCCTTCCCAACCCTCATGTGGTGCTCAGGTTCACCACCTTCTGGAAAGCTGAAGATCGTTATCAGCCTCATGAAAGCCCTTCCTTCCTCTGTAGAAGGCCTGGTCAATCAAAGATGGAAGTCATGTTTTACTAAATAGAAAAAAACACAACCAAAGACCCAGAAAGGATGTAGGCTTCCCATGTAGCCACATCAGGTCCCTCCAATGGCCACATGCGTCACACACTTGGGTCCACAGCCACATTCTTTGAGCATTTCCCAAGTACAATTGCCTCGGTTATCCTTGTTTCTACTGACTATTCTGGTGCATAGGGTTAACTTTCTGCCCCTGCTGGAAGCAACCACTTCCTCAGCCACACACTCCTGCCTCCTTAGGTAGGAAGGGCTGCTCAGAGCTTGTGGGGGGGGAGAGGTACAGGGTTTACATAGGGACAGGAAACGTCTGTGTGAGGCTGTGGTTGCAAGGCCAGCACAGAGATACATGGCCGAGTCTCCCAGCTGTAAGTGCTGGATCTTCAGAATGGAGTATAAGTCTTCAGGCATCTCTGCTGAGAATCGATCCCTGAAAAACTCTGCCTTTTCCACAGGGTTATTGTCATAAAAATAAACCATAAACTCAATTCCTTTCTCTACAGTCTGTCGGTACCAATAGATGTACTGTGGATCAGAAATGGGGTCACACCTCAGTGTCACATTCTGTCCCTTCTCTGTGATCTTGTGGCTGGGAGTTTGCCTGACCCCAGGTTCCATGTGTCCTGTGGAGGAGACAGACAGCAAAATGAGAATAAGGTGAAAGATTGGAAGTGCCTCTATGTAAAGGCAGCATGGGAAATTCCAAGCACTCCCGGAGTTCACCTGTCCCCAGGAGACCAAAGATCACACAGCAGGAGAGGATCCTGTCCATGGTAGGGTCGCACAGGTCTGAGGCCTGTCTCAGCGGGGACTCTGGTTGTGAGCAGTGCAAAGGAAGAGATCTGGTGATGTCACAGCCTGTGCCGCACCCACAGACTCGAGGATGTACTATGGAAACAGGAACCTGCATGCCATCATGGACATGAGGTGCCCTAAGGCTAGACAGAGAGTATCCTGCAGTGTGCAGCCTATGTTAAATAGTGCCTCTGAGAGAGGCCCACTGATACCACTGGGTTCAGGCCAGCAAACCAGTGTATGGACCTGAGTAGACTAGTAAGGCCCTCTGTCTTCTCTGATGGCCAGTGCAAAGTCTTGCTGCAGAAACTCTCAGGGCGTGATGATTTAGAATTTGGAGAATAAAGAGACAAAGGGAGAAAGATAAGCCTACAAGTCTCAGGGTAGAGAGACAATCCAGGGAGGACCTAAAGCCTGAAATCAACAGGGACATTTCAGAGCAAGGGAGGGTGTGTGAACAGAGAGCGAGCTCCCTGCTGAATGGATGAGAGCAGACAACGCCACAATCTCTGCGTCCTCAGTTCAGAGAAAGCATCTGTACCGATGTGGCGCACTGATCAGGGCTAGAGCTTGGGCTCCAGCTTAAGGTGGAAAAAAAGAGAGAAATTAGAGAACAGAAAAGCCAGAATATGGAATAATAGAACCACTGAGGACAGAACAGTACATGTTCTCAATCCATTTCCCAGAGGTGAATCTCCTACTGTCCTCTGCGGCTGCCTCCAGCCCTGGGACCCTTGCCTGGAAGTCCCTTCTCTGAATACCCAAGCTCAGTGCTGCCTGGCCCTGGGTGACCACAGTCCTTGATTCCTGGGAAGAAGAGGCTCAAGAGTATTGGGTTCTGAGACGGTGAAGTGTACAGTGAAACCCTCTAAGGACTTTTGCAGGATATGTCTGCAGTGGTCATAGGAAACCCCTGTGAACTCTTTTTTTTTTTTTTTTTTTTTTTTTTGTTTTTCTCTGGTACCGGGAACCGAACTCACGACCTTGTGCTTGCCAGGCAGGCGCTTTTTGCCGCTGAGCTAAATCCCCAGCCCACCCCCCCCATGAACTCTTAAACCAAAGGATCTACGTATAGTAGGCTTGTTTTATTTCAAAATGAGAAAGGCATTAAGAAAAACTAGATTTTAAAGTATTTGTCTTTTCATCAGTTAACAGAGCAGAGTCACATACAAGGAAAAGAAACCCCACAGTCTAAATAGAGAATATAGAGTCAGCACATCGGTTGAGATAGCAGGTGGTGTTATGATTTGCATAATGTTTTGCATATGAGGCCCTACAGGAAATGTTCAAAGGAGCCCTCCTTTGCCCCCAGAGCTTCCTGGCTGGGCCCACAGGTTTGTGCACAGGGAGGCAGTGGCTCTGCAGGGCTGTGTCTTGGCTGCTGGCACAGAGATACACTGCTGAATCTTCGGGACGCAAGGCAGTCAAGTCAAGGTAGACCTGAGATTTGTCTGAGCAATTAGGTGAGAAGCGACTAGGCACCGTCTCATTTTGGGCCAGGTTTTGATAATTGCAGACAAACATGAGCTCCGGGCCCTTTTTAGCATTCTGTTTATACCAGTACATGGCATTATGTCCCAGATTTTGTTCACATTTTAAAGACTTCTTGTTTGTTGTTCCCATGACCAGATGTCTTGGTGTCTGGGTAACTCTGGTGTTCGTGGGAACTGTGGGGGAAAAGAAACAAAACTCAGATGGAACTCAGGGAGAGGTTGTCACTGCAGCCAAAAGGAACAAGCATGGAGTCCAAGGACATGTCACTGGAACCCAAGACTCACCTGCCCCGAGGAGACAGAAGACCACCCTGCAGAGAAGCCTGCAGTTCATGGTGGAGTCAGATCTCAGATCAGCATCCTCTGACTGTGGTAGCCTGGCTGAGGAGGCTAGAATTGAGTTCCATGGCTCTGATTGGTGGTTTTACCTGTGATGTCACTGTCCTTGACTGCTTCCTGCATCCAGTGGCTGTTTCTTCTTCCCCGTTACACTCTATCTAGATTCTGATAGGTGGCACATTTGTATTGACCAAGCTGGGATCAATGAGGATTGATACAGAAAGATCAGAGCCAGCATTTTAGTGCTCAGTGGTATTCATGAGGTTGCCCTTTTGCTCTTAGCTTCCTTCCTCATTATATAACTCTTCTCTCTGTTCCCTGCCCTTCTGAGACCCCTCTCAGAGATAGACCATTTACTCTTCAATTAATTTCCCTCTCCCCTTGCTCAGTGACAGGGGACAACAACCTCAAAACACTACCTCTCTCTGATACCTAAGATTGTGGAGGGAAGATGATTGGGTGAGCACGCTTCCACCCTGGATGAGTGCTCATCACATGCGGTGCATACCTGTGATGCCAACAAGGAGCTGCACACCAGGGAAGATGCTGGGAGAAACACGGAAGGGATGCGCCAGACCCTGTATTTGAGGGTACAGAGCTTGGCTAGGATTAGAGCAAACATACACTGTGTGATCAAAATATACAGTGAATATTTAAATTTCAAAAACTATTGTTGCATAAAAGATGCTATGTCGTTAATCCCCCTCAAAATACTCCTTCTCTTTGAGCATCTAATCCTAGCATTCTTGCCACATTCTGAAGCAGCTCTGGAAGTCTTCTTTTGTGAGTGTCTTTTCACGGCTGCCTAGGTCCTGAACTCATTCAAAACGTTTACTGCAATTTATTTCAAATAAAAACAATTTGCTGTATCTTATTCACTTTTTCATTGAATCTGTCACTGGCAAATTCTGGTTCTTCCTCAATGTAAAACTGACCATGAAAGGTAAATGCTTTGAATCAGTTCAGAATATTGAGGCATCCAGGACAGTGCAGCTAAAAACATTCAGGAAAGAGGGCATTCACAACTGCTTCAGAAAGGAGCAAGAAAGAGGGATACCTGTGTTTGAAACAAGGGGGTGTACTTTGAAGGATATTGATGGCAATATGTCTTTTACCATAATAACTTAAAAAAATTTAAACACCACGTTGTTTAACACACTTGGAAATATGGAATACAGGATGCTGAGAGAGAACACAGGCTTGCGGTGCAAAACAAAAGGGAAACAGTTTGAACTTGATATTAGCATCTCTGTCCACAATCAAGGTCTCAATTGATAGGAGACCTGAATCCCCAGGGACCCACCTTCCGCTCCAATCCCCTTCCTCCTGCCCCAGCCTCAAAGCTTTTGCTAGAGCACAGCGCCTCCCTGAGGCCGAAGCGACACATCACCAGAGAGCAGCCCTCAGAGTCTGCTCAGAGACCCAGATCTGTCTCATACAGCACAGAGCCAGAAGCAGCTGAGAACGTTTGAAAAACCAGGGCAATATGAAGAGGAAGAAAGCATCTGAAACAACAGACACTGTCCGCAACAACCCCAGTCACCCACACACCCAGGACACTTTGTTTTGGTGCCATAGAGATTGGGCCTGTCAGTTCCTTAGCGGGAACGGAGCAGATGTTAATTATCTAACCCCTGTGGCACTCACAGCCTTCTTCATTTGCTCAACAAATTCTCACTGAGGAGCAGCCAGGAAGGAGGATAAAAACATCAACATTTTCACCCACAGAGCTCTATTTTAGTAAGACAATGAAACATCTTCACAGATTACTGCTAGGGAATAAAAATGTATTCCATATGATGTTTAAGAAAAATATTCCATATTACTTTATATCTATATCTATCTATCTATATATATATATATTACACTGTATTTCCTCACATAAATCCAGAAAAACTGCTGTGAAGTAACCTCCAAAGGCCCATTCCTTTGTAAAATGTTAGAAACCAAACCAGCCTCCCCAGTTCTTCAGGTGGCTCTCAATTTGAGGACAGTCGGAGATGTCCCATTATGGTCACTTCAGTACTATATAAACTGTGATTTTTTTTTGTTTTGTTTTTCTTCCGGTACCAGGAATCGAACTCACGACCTTGCACTTGCCAGGCAGGTGCTTTTGTCATTGACCTAAATCCCTAGCCCTTAAACTCTGATTTTTGACCATTTAGTTGTAGGAATATTATTTTTCTTAAAGTGTCCTGGTAAGCCCATATTGGGCTTTATCTTAAAACATTAAAGATACAAATAAGCACAATAAAATGATCCATTATCCTTAAAAGATTTTCAACATCTCTTTATTGTCACATGGCATATTTTTTGGCCAAACTGTAACGGTAATTATAATTATACAGTTATGGTTAGAATTAGGTTCTAAATCTATAAATTTATATTGGGGCCAGAAGGATAATTATCTATTATTTAAGTTGAAAGATGGATAATTTAGATTTTTTAACCCAGGGATGTGTTGAATCAGAAGGAATGCACAGCATTTTTCTAACGCCTAAAGTTTGCAAAGTTATGTGGATTAAAATTTAAGCAAAGGGTTTTGGACATTGTTATGGTTTGTGTCTAGTTGTCCCCCCAAAGTCTCATGCAGACTTAGGCTTTTTTGGAGGTGGCTGAATCTAGAACATATGATTGATTTGTAGTGCAATGCAGGGGTTAAGGGTTCTGGGATTAAGGATGGAGGATTACTGAATCAGTCCACTGATTGGATTGGCACCACCTTAATCCTGGTAGACTGTAAACAATATAAGGGACAAAAAGAGCTTGTTTCCCTCTACTTTTTGTGGCGTTTGCTGTCTTCCTCTGCCATGAACTGTTACCCTCTGCCAGGTACCACCCGGTCTTGGAGCCAGCCAATTACAGACTGAAACTTCTATAGACTGTGAGCTAACTAAATCCTTGCCCCTTTACTTTGGGTGTCAGGTATTTTGTCTCAGCAATGAGAAAAAAGTAACCAACACAGAATTTGGTACCAGAGAAATGATGTCCTTGATGTGTCTATACCTGATGATGTGGTTCAGGAGGCTTCAGGGATGGTTTGTAGAGTTTGGCATGATTTGGTGATGCCGGCTGAAAAAGTAGAGCTGGAACACCTTAGGCTGTTCTGTGTGAGAAATTCTGGTCAGAGGTCAGAAGACCAGAAGACTGATTGAAATCCTGCCCATAAATGTCAGGCTCAGGTGTTTTGTGCTGGGAAGAAGGATTGCATTGGTCATTGGACTCCAGATGATGTGTGTTGTGGTTTGGCAGAAAGTTTGTCTTCATTTTGCTTCTGTACAGAGACTTTGCCTGAGACTGAGATTAAGAGTGACAGACTAATTAATCTGGCAGAAGAAATTTCAAGGAAGTCTATTGTTGAGGCATTGGCAAGACTACTGTTGGAGGTTTTCAGCCAGACTTATGAAAATCAAGAGCAAAGAGGTCAACAGAATGATTTAAAACATTGTGAGTTTGCCCAGAAATGAAGCTCCAGTAAAGCTGTAGAGTGCAAAGATAGAGTAGAGGAGATCTAAATGTTGAGAAGGAATAGGAGAATAGAAAAGACGGCCTGAGGACATCACAAGAAGCAGCAAGATTTCACCCTTTGCAGCCTCAAAATTGCAAAAGTGAAAGACTTTGCTTTGAGAAGAAAGCTCCAGAGCACTATGTTCTAGAATGGTGGTAGCACAGAAAATTTGCCTCCTCCAAAACAACCCTTATGACTTCATGAGGCTTTTGGGGGGACCTCTAGACACAAACCACAGTAGTAGGACAGGCAAGGCTTTAGCTCAGGAGTCTGATCTACAGCAGTAAGACTGTGCTGGAGCTTCCTCTACTGATTGCATGAGCTTTGCTGTGATGATCTCCTGGTTCACAGCATCACCTCCTTGTTAATATCCTGAACTTGCTCCTTTCAAAGGTGTGTTTGGGATTTCCAGGGAGGGCTTGAGTGGAGTGGGCATGTTCCTCCAGGATGTCTCCAACAATCATTCTCACAGTGGCGGCTGACTCTCATTTCTTTGCTGTCCCAGCAGCTGACTACCTCGGCCTTTCCTCACTTTTTCAGGCTCCAGCATCAGAGTACAGCTGATTTCCCTTTTGTGGGTCTACAGATGAAGACATCACTCTGTGTTAGGAACAAAGTGACTATAGAACCTCATGAAAGTGAGGAAAACCTATACGGAATGACTTCTCTGTTCTTGAGCTGCCTACAGATCACCCTCCTTTTTGGTACATAGTTTAAAACCCATTGCCTGACCCAGGATTCATCAACATCAGCACTACCGACATATTGCATGAGTAGTTTTCTGTTGTGGGAAGTATCCTGTGCACTGTGGGATGTTTAGCAGCATCACTGGTCTCTACTACCCTATCACCAGATGCCACTACAGCCGGCTCATGACAACAAAAATTTCTTCAGATAATAGGAAATCTGCCTGGTTAACAAGCATCTTCTTCCTTCCGCGCAGTAGTCCAGCTCTTCTACCAGCCCGACTGCCTTTGAAAGGGAGCTCAGGAAATTGATAGCGTCAGAGCACCCCCTACAGGTAGATCAGACACAGTACATGGACCCAGGTCAGCACCTACAAGGAGTAAGACCAACAACTAGGACTGCCAGAATCCTAGTTCAAGACTGCCCTTGATACACACACACACACACACACACACACACACACAGATAAAAGGGAACAAAAATAATTCTTTACACCTGCTTTTCTGAGAAGATTGGCAGAATTGGAGAAGAGGGAATCTACATAAAAGAATCCAGGGCTGATACTGGGATCCCTGGCAAAACCCAGACTTTGATCAAGAAAGTAAAGGAAGGAGGAAAAAGGAAATAATTTTACTGTGGAAATAATGTAATCCGCGAAGTCAGAGAATTATAGGACCAGTGGGAATGAGGCAGAAGTCTAGAGAACTAGAACAGATAGGAAGTGAACTGAATGATATCCAGACACACATCTGGCTATTGGTGATGGTTTTGGCTATCCAGTATTTAAACTCCTTCTCGTGCTTGGGCCATTTCCAAAAGTTTGGGTTTTAGTGGGAAAGGTATGTGTGGCGGTATGTTTGTAAACAAAATCTTCCATTTTAGAAACAAAATCTCCATTACTGCTTCTGCTTTTTGTGACCTCCATAGGAACACAGTTCCGCCCAGAAGAGCGGTCTCCTGTCAGTCCGCTAAGAGATCGGGGGTGCTGCCCTGGGTGGTCTGGCCAACCAAGATGAAGGCAGAATCTCTTATACTCCATCAAACCAAATACAGTTATCATGACACAGAATCCTATAAAGATTTCAGCGCCATCAGATTTGGTCTGTCTTCAGTGGTGCTCAATTTTTTCTCAGGTCTCCAATGGCATGCTTTCCATTCTGCTTAGCTGGTGCTAGGTAGTAGTGCCTCTGACTCTAAAATAATCCATTTTCTGGCGACAAAGATATAAAAGTGAACATACACATCAGTCATACAATCCTACACCTGCAAGTAGAACAACAATGACCAATTTTTGAAATAGAAATACAGATCAAAACAAGATGAGACATCTTCAGGTCACTTGTCCTTCACCTATATAAATTAGTATCACTCCATGTTATTTTGCCTATTTAGCTATTTAGCTATTAAACTCTCACATATCCATGTAAAATATTTACATGTATTATGTCTACTGTTACATGGAACGTGAATGTTTGATCTGCAGTCCACTGAAAACAACGAAAGCTAAATGTAGTACTATGACATGTAGGCATTATTTATTGACTTTAAAACCATTATATGCTGCCTTCCTTTTGTTATTAGGTAGATGTTTATGGAGGTGGGCATGAAAACATCTGGGAGGACTTTGAATTCCCAAACCTCAAGCTAAAGTTATTCAATTTACATTTAATTGTGAGATTAGAAGTAGGAGCCTGCATTTTCCAGTCTTTATAATTTCCAACAGATTTTGAAAATGTCTCCTAGTACAGAAAGTTAAGAAACTTGCATCAGAGAGGAGGATAGAACATTTATGGCAGCATGGAGAGATATTCTGAAGCTTCTTTCTGCCTGCACAACAACTGGAGCTTACAAAAAAAAATGTAATTCTTGGCTTTGCAAGAAGCAAGGGAAATTCCAAGTGGTTGTTTTAAAAAGAGGAGCCAGGAGTCCAGAGTGCAAGCCAAGTAAAAGGTCCTGTTTCAAATCTGCATCCTGGATTTTGACCAATGTCCCCTGCCTTTACATCTCTATGTATTTTAGTGTCAGCCAGTGTTTGGGCATCTGGGCAATTTTTACTTCAGTGGGTCTTTGTCAATAGAGAGAAGCTGGAAGTAGATTCCAGAAGGGAATCTGTTGCTACTATCTTGACAGAACCACTTTCTCACCCTGAAGAAGAGTTTTGATCACTGCTTGAACATTCTTGCCTCAAGAACACAAAAGACCACCAAAGAGATGCACGAGAATGAAATATTTTCTAGTTTAATTCACTGATGCTGGAGAATGGGTGAGACGGCACCCTAGGCCTCCTCTGGCCTGGTCATTAGCTATTTCCCAGCTATTTTCTCTGCATGGTCCCTAAAGAACCTCTGCCCTTTTAGGCTTATTGCCAGTGCCCTGGGAGTTCACGTCACCACAGGGCTCAGTGGACTGGGCTGAGGTAAGGCAGAGGCCCAGACTCAAGGTCTTATTTCTCCCAAGAACAGGCTGTCCACCTCCCAACCCCCACCACTCAGATCGTTGTCCTTTCTGGTCCCATGCCGATCCACATGCAGCGAGTCTGGCAGGCCAGGCAACTGCTAGGACACCTGCACATCAATGGAGAGGAACAGTCGGCTTCTAACCCCTCACACCACAGCACTGGCACCCAGCATCTGCAGACCACGCTTTCCCATGATATAAATAATCCTGTACTTTCTCTTAACCCTTTCTCACCCAGAGAATTCTCCCAGGCTTTCATCTGGGTTCCCTGGAGCTCAGTATGGTCATAGCTCCTCCTTGTGGCCAAATGGCCAAAGGTGTTGCTAGGACTCAGTCATGCAGAAGAGCGGCAGAGGTACAGATACACATAGGTGGGGAAAAGGTTGCAGTTAGGTCCTGACCCTCCTTGAGGCTGACTTCTCTGCATTTTGGGCTGGTTTCTCTGTAGGCCCCCTCAGAATCTTATATGGGCAAGGCAGGAATGAGACCAGGCTGTGAAGTCCAAGGTCTGGCTTCAGGCCAGAAGGAGGTGGACTTTGGAAAGGTTAGACAGTGATATCATCGTCTTTGAAGGACCCTCAGCTTTAAAAGTAATTTTTAAATAAAAGAGCCTTAGTACCAGAAAGACATACATCTGATCAAGACTCCTCCTACTACTCAGCCTGTGAAGTTGGACAAAGTGTGTGGTCTAAAGCCCATGCCAGGAGGCAGTTTAATTTTAGCTATCTGTCTGCGTAGAGACATCTGTAATGACAAACTCAACCAGACTTCCTTCTCTTGGGCAGGAAGGAGTGCTGATAGCCAGGAGAGAGGCAGACATGCAGGAGTTTGTGCACAGGTGGGAAGTGCCTATGCAGGGCTGTGGCTAATTTGCTGGCACAGAAGTACACAGCTGAGTGCTCCAGCCTCGTGGGATGAATCTTCAGAATGAAATAAGACCCATCGGGCTTTTCAACTGAATAGTCATCCTCGAATGTTTCAGACTTCTCCAAGACCTTTCCCATAGAGAAACTAACCAGAAATTCCATTCTCTGTCCCAAGATCTGACGATACCAATAGAAGTAAAGGTGACTAGAAATGGGGTCACAACTCAGAGTCACCATCTCTCCCATCTTTGTGACTTGGTGGCTAGGGATCTGGATGACTCCAGGTTCTGTGTGTCCTATAAGAAGGAAAAAGAAAACGTTAAGGGGATGGTTTAGAAGTATTTTAAGGAAGTCTGACATGATAATCTTCTGGAGTCCTAAGAATCCACCTGCTTTCAGAAGACTAAAAACTGCCCAACATAAGAGCCAGTAGTCCATAGCAGGGACACACCAAGAGCGAGGCATCTCCTAGCTCTGCTTGCTGGTCATCGGAAATACAGGAAGGGTACGCTGAGCTCCCAGAATACCCTAGGCGAAGTCTGACAGAGTTGTGCCTGATTCTGGCACCACCTATCATTCCTGGAGCGCCCTCTACAGGAGAAAAGACAGAGCTTTTGTGCCAAGGCACGAATCTGATAGCCCAGGGCTTAGGGCTCTGTTCTGCTTGATGGGGTGTGCAGGACAGAAGGCCATTGCTAGCAACAATCATACAAACCACATAGGAACTATTGTCCTCGGCGCCAGGAACACTTGGAGGAGTGACAAAGACACGTGGAGAGGAGATGAGGTATTATGAAAAGGTCTCGGTGTATTTGGAGCGGATATGAGCACTGAGATAAAGGAGCTAACTAACTTGGGCAGAAAGAGAGGTCAGGAAAAGGTACATATTGGAAGGAGGATTGGTGGGGCCTGTGTTAAGTGATTCATAAAAGATTTCCCAGGAGCACAAACCAACTGGAGGATACTTGACACATCTTAAATTTGAGTGTGTTTATCTTCTAATCAACAACTGACATAGTCTTGATCAAAACAAAGCCAGGCTGAAGGCTGTGGGTGTCTGTGTGGAGAATTTAGAAAAAAAATGGCCAGTGAACTGACAGGTGGTATGTTGGTCTGAGGTTCCTGTTAGAGCCCTGTGGGAGCCTGAACTCAGTCTCAAAGCTCAGGTGGACATGTTGCCCCCACAGCCTCCCGGCTCCACCCTGGGGGTTTGCGTATGGGGAGACGGTGATGCTGCACGGCTGTGTCTTAGCTACTGGCACAGAGGTACACGCCTGAGTCCTCCATCTCCAGAAAAGCAATGTGAAGATACAACCGAGAGCTGTCTGAATTGTCAGGTGTGAAGCGACTGGGAACAGTTTCATTTTGAAGGAGGTTACTATAGCTGTAATAAAACATGAGCTTTATGGGATTCTTAGCATTCTGTCTATACCAAAACATAGCACCGTGTCCCAGGTTTTGTTCACATTTCAGAGTCCTGTTAGTCCCCATCACTGTGACCAGGTGTTTTGGTATCTGAGTAACTCCAGAATACACAGGACCTGTGGAAATAAGATGCCAAATTTAGACTACGATTAAGCGAGAGTTTTATGAGGAAATTCCATGAAAAAGCTAGAAGTGCAAGGGCAGCTGTACCCAGGACTCACCTGCTCCCAGGAGACAAAGGGCCACATAGCAGAGGAGTGTGGAGCTCATGGTTTCAGTGGCCCACAGGATGGCACCCTTGTCTCCTTCTCACAGTTTGCTTGGGAGACCAGCGCTTCTGCCTGTGGCTACAGCTCACACTTCCGCTTTGCCTTTCGTGCTGGTCAGGGCTGAGTGAGCAACTGTTCTCAGACAGACACTTTCCTGCTAGTCAGTGCCCTCCTTGCAATGATACCTGGGTCTCTCCTTCCTCTTTCTGCTCCCCCTCACACACAGATTTCCTCCACTTTTTATGGAGACCCTGCCTGCTGCGTGGCACAGACCCAGGACAAGCACACTTGAGTTTCTCTCTCCTCCCGACTGACTTAGAGAGATGCCTTGCCCACCTCACCTGGGCCCTTCCCTGGAGTCAGCTAGACCTCGTTTTAGAAATCAGTAATGTCCTGCTAACTAGGCAGCGAGCACCCCTGAGAAGGTGCTGAGGGGATAGGAGAGGACCATGCTGCAGGCCCTGCCCCCAAAGCATTTCACCTCCCTGGGCTGTGGGGCCTCAACACGAGCTGATTCTTACAGAGGAAGCTTCACAAGAACAAAAAGATCTAGGGACTGAGCCCAAGAAGCTTCAGGGACAGCGTGACATGGCTGGGAAAGTAAAATGAGGAAGTACCGCCTTCGAGTTGTGCTCGTACCATCTCCCAGCCGGAGGGAAACAAACCCTGATACCAGAGCACTTATTCCTTCCTCCTTTCTGTCTTCTCTGCTCTGTTCTCCCACCAGCTTCCGGAGTTTCGGTGCAGTCGGAGCTCCTCCTAGAGGTCAAAGAGGCACATTAAATTCATCTTTGTCCTCTGACCCCAGCCACCACCACCCCGTAGAGTACAGAGAGTACAAAGACGTACAGAACAACTGAGCAAGAGCATTTAAGGCAGAGGAACAAACAGGCTAAGGAGGAAATTGAAGCTGTACGGTAAAAGTTTCTCAAGTATCATCAACTATCAGCGAAGCACTAATCACCACCACCACCATCTACACACTGCCTTAGGATATTCTTCTTTAAAAAATTATTCAGTGAGTATTTGTTGAGCACATGCTGTGTGTTAGACATTCCTCAAACACAAGAAATAGAGTATTAAGTAAATCAGGCTTTGATGGAGCATATAGACTTTTTCTGAGTCCAACAAGCATTTAGGAATAATGTTCTCATCTTTAAAGTGCTCTAGACTTAGAACAGTACTAAGATATTTGTCAGATAATGTCCAGGCTGGAAGTTTTTTTCAATGTATGGTCTGGGAAAGTTAAAATGTAATTGGTTTTGAAGTGCTTCAATCCCTTTATCTATGCACTATCTCCTTTCTTCATCCATGAACTCTGGATGTGCAAAGAGGCTGAAATAATTGTCTCATTTTCTGTCCAACCCTAAAACAGGGTGAGCCACATGGGGTACACTTCCCTCAGATCTCGACAGGGCTGCTGTGCCAAGAACCCCAGCACGCCCAGCCCCATCACAACACTTCCTGGAGTACTGGTACTTAAGATGAGCTTGTTTCAAGAACAAAAGAGCAGGTGGATGAAATGGGAAATAGGAAGAGATCTCACGCAAAGAATAAGCCTGAGCATTAAAAAATTGTGCTTTTCACATAGTGTTGTTGGCACTGGCTTCGTTGTAACTTTGCAGAAAACAAAAAGTAGGGGCACAGTCTGAGGATACAAGGCTGAAATGGAATTGATTAAAATAAATTTGTCTGTTGTGGGTTGAGTTTTGAGTACTAATTTCTGTTTTAAAGGGCACTAACAGAATAATAACTTTTCTGTGAATGTCAAGCATTGTTCAAAGAAATTGTAGGACCAAAGGAATTGTTTCTCTTCTTAAATCCTCCTCCCTGTCAGGGTTCCCATCAGTCTTCAATTACTCCCTTGCTTTATGGCACGAGAAAGTATTCCAAGCTTTCCAGCTGCAGTCCTGGTAGTTATTATTTTTCCAAAGAGACCTGTCTTTTTAGTAAATAATGATATACAAGCAGTATATGGACACCAGATCCTGGCTCTTGGAGTGATACCATTCCAAGGGCTGGAGAATTTACCTATGCAACGTTCACACACAACCGTACACACACATGTTTCTCTGATTCCATAACTGTCCGTACTGAGAAACCATAAGTTTACTCTAATGCTTTCAGTTCCAGTTCCATATTTTAATATTCACTCTAGTGTCCTATATGATCAGCCTCCTTGCATGTGACCACTTGTCTGCTGCAGCCGTATCTACGCAGATACAAAGAAATGTGTAATCCTCCAGTAGCAAAGATTTCACTTCGTAGTGAAATAATTTGAGACACCTAGATGGTGATGGGAAGAGATGGGCTCAGGAACTGATCTGTCCTCCTATGCTTCATAGATCTTCCCATTGTTCAGCATGGTGGTTGTAGCCAATGTACATGCATTTGATTCACTTGGGCTCTCTGATCCCTTTGCATTTCTCTACTCATTTTTACCATATTCTCCAGGAAGCAACATCAACGTCTTAGAAACCCTTTATATGTTTCTGTCTTCCCTCCTATCTTTATATGTTGTTTTGTTCATATTTGCCTCTCCTCCTAATTTGACCATCTTAAGTCATGTTCCCCTCCATCTTAGCACATGCCCCGCCAGCACCACCACTGGCCAGGATTTGCATAGCACCTAAGTATGCACTCTCCTTGCTGGAGACAGCAGCTGCTCCTGATCACATGCTCTTAAACCCACCACATGCTTCCTACCATTTTCTCGCTTGAAAGTGGGAGCTGGGTTGTGCCTGCCAATATCCCCAGGTGTGTGAACTTTCTTATCACCACCCATGGTTTTCTAGGAGCCCTGGCCACAAAATCACAACCAGGTGCTTTCTTCTCAGTATCTGCCCTCAACTCCAGGTTCCCTAAGGGCTCTTTTGAAGCTGTGTTCTGATCAGCAAACATCTATTGACTGTTAAGTTCACACAAGGACGCTACTTGTAATGAGTAAGAGACAGAAGGAGGAAACAATAAAAAAGGGCATATGTATCTTTGCTTTTAGTGTGACTATTGTAGATAAATAATGGATATTGAGCTGAAGCAACTTTCAAAAAGTCACTGATCATAAAATAATGCGGTACAAATAGTTTTTATTGTACTGGCAGGCTATACCCAGAAACAAATATCATTTGGTGGTTCCAAATGGGGGAAAGTTGAAGGAGAGAAACATAACTCAGATCTTAGAGCAGTGAAACCTGTCCTGTACCAACTTCTCATTCCTAAGAATAATGTCCACTAGATTGTTTACAAAGAGGCCAGCATCTGGGTTCGATTACCAACATCTAGCATAATATTTTTCAGTGACAGAAGCAATTTTGGAAACTGTGTCTTGAGATTTGTAACTGCTACATAAGGAGGCAAATGTGACTGTATTTAGTTAATATTTTAACTTATTTTGGCTCCCCCATTAAATTATTCAGAACCCACAGTCTTCTGTCGTTGCTAGCCTGTAGTGACCACCTACTTTTTTTTTTTTTTTTTTTGGTTTTTCTCTGGTACCCGGAACCGAACTCACGACCTTGCGCTTGCCAGGCAGGCGCTTTTGCCGCTGAGCTAAATCCCCAGCCCTGTGACCACCTACTTTTATACTGTTATTCTCCTTACCCTGTGTCCCCAAGGGATAGGACTGAGAGGAAATAGGAGCTCTAAGGAGATGGTTCTGGTTCAACATAGGGAAAGAATCTCCAACTGAATGATCTTGAAAGTATGGTGGTTCTCCCAGAATAGACGACATTTGCCTTTTGTAGAAATGTTGGTGGTGGTGAAAATCAAGTGGAGCAGGAATGAACTTAAGAATTTACACCGTCCTAAACATGGTGTTTCACATTAAAGATTTAAACACAAAATTGTTTGCTCCAGGAGCATATAAATTAATTGAAGAAACAATGGAATCAAAGCTTCATTGAGTTGAAAAGTTATAATAGCAACATACACAGGGTTTATAACAAGGTACGAAAAGACAACAGAAGAGTTTGGACATCTAACAAATCAGGGAATTATGGGGGTGGGTGTAGATAAACTTTAGAGATAATTTTAGGATACTTGGGATGAGGCTTTATATTTTTCTTCCATGAAAGAAATATATTATGTTCCATCATTTTTGGATGGGTTTTAATGGATGAGTAGGAGTTTACCATGGAAGAAGTGAAGAAATTAGCCCCATCCTTTCATCAGTTAATTATTCTCTGTGTAATTACTACGTGTCAGGTATGTACTGGCTTTGAGGCATAGTAGCAATTATTAACACGTTGTTTGGGTTCTTAGGAATTTTAAGCTGCTGAAAACAAATAGATATTAAGCAGATATTTGGATGAATTATATGTGAGTGTGAGTAAATGCAATAAAAAAAGAGTAAAAGCTGGCAAGAGGGCTCATTAAGACCCGATTTGGGGTGGGAACTGGAGGTTAGGGATTTGAGGAATGAACGAGAGCTGACCAGATGTCTGGAGAACACAAAGAGGATAAGCTTCAGTGGCATGCCCTAGAATTTAACCTGTCTTGATCTCAGTACAGAACAAAGGAGGATTGTAAGAAAATTACAGTCTTTGTCTACTTTAGAAAAATTGCTCAAGTGTAGAGGGTAGGCTGAATTAAATCCAGAAGCAATAAAACCAAGAAAACCAGAAGCAAGGTGTGCCTATGGCAATATTTCTATAACTCAAGAGGGAGAACATCATGCTGAACCCAGGTGCAGGCGGATGACTTGAAAGATAAGTCAAGGTTCTTCAAAGATAAACCAAAGATTTTCAAGAGCGATAAAATCTTCCAAGACTTGACAGTTGTCTATAAGTTGTGACTAAAATGAATGGATATGTTCAGGGCAACATCAATGTTTCGAGTTTGACCTGATATAGAGGTGAAGGTACACTGCAGGAATGATAAGAAGGGGTATCTCTGAGGAACTCAGCTCCAGACAGGTTGGCCAGAGGTGGTTGAGCAGATGTATTCAGGGAGAAATCAGATCTAAGGGAAGCTCAGAGAAGAGTTGGCACTAGATAGATAGATTATAAATTATAGGAAATATTAACCAGTAATCCCAGAATTCTGTGAGGCTGAGGCAGCAGGATTGCATGTTTAAGCCCAGTCTATCAAAGAGTATGGGCAACATCCTTTAAAACAACAAAAATACTTTAAATATTTTAATACTTTAAATACATATATTTTCCGATAGAATGTAGAGAGAAGCTCCTTACTGCTACCCCAGATAGTTGCTGCTGTTAGCTGTTAGAAAGCTCTTCATCCTACTAAATAATGAAATACATATTTTTGTGGGTTCTACCTTTTTGTCCTGTCATGTGACACCTTCTGGGGTAACTTTGTGTTTTCTAGCATAGCAATGCTTCAGATGTTTTACACTATACCCCCTTAGCATCTTTCTCTAGGCTGTGGTCTCTTTAGCTATCCCTGAGTGGCAAGACTTTCACTATCCTCACCAGAAAGATTGTCTTGTATAAACAGAGCCCATTTGGGCTATGTCTGTAATTACTTATAACTGAGCAGAGACTTTCCATAGGCCCCAGAGGTAGGAAATGGGTAGGATAAGCACTAATGGAGTGATTCTAGATCAGAAAAATAGTGGAAGTCCAGGGAGACAGTTGTCAGCCTCAGAGGAAATGGAAAAAGGTAGTAGCTTGGGCTAAGAGGCTGACGATTTGGTCAAGGGTGGTAACAGACAGATTGAACATTCTCTTTAAGGAACTGGTGCATCACATGGATATCGATACAGAAAAGCAGCGACAAGAAATGCTGTCAAATGAGAACTTGGTCATGAGGACCATGGCAAAGGCTGAGATGCCTGAACAGACAAGGGACCAGTTCCCAGGAGGCTGATCAGTGGGGCCTCAGTCTCCTTGAATTTCATTTGTCGAGGAATGGCATCATATTTTAACCTGGGATCAGAGTTGTGTCTCATAATAGTACATAAGAGACTAAGATGATAACAGAGCTACTATGTGATTCCTTTATTCCTTGATTCAGTCTTTTGTTACATTGATTTTATCAGCTCTGGGACACTAGAGCATAGGGAATCTGGCCTATAGCCTGTTTTAATAAATAAACTTAAGGAGCACAAGTACACTCTTTCAGTTATATAGTGTTTATGACTAGATTCACATGTAACAATATAGTATTTATGACAGAGACTACACTGCTTTCTATACCTTAAACATTTACTCTTTGGCTCTTTATGGAAGAAGTTTCCCCAGAAACAATTTTATGGAAAAAAATCACATATAGCTGGAGTAGAAATGTCCGTAAGCTAATGCCATCCTTAAGCAGGGTTTTCAAATAAACTTAGATCTATTCCAGTGTTCACTTTTCTCAGAAAGAACATCCTCTTCACTAGCACTGATTTTTTTTTTATATGTGGTAATGATCAGAAATGCAGCGTAGGGTAGACTCTTGGGTTAGCACTAAGGTCACTTCAGAAGGTCTCCACTTTACCTTTAGAGGTTGGTGCCTAGTCTTCCTCCCAACACAAATGTCAATATGTTTGCTGATGCCCATCAGTTCCCAATTTAGGTACAAGGCCCCTAAGCCACATGCACAGGGAAGAAAGGTGACAAATACAGACTAATGAAATAACCACATGCCTCTGGGCCACCTTGTCTTTGAAGTCAGGAGGAAAGTTTTGAGGCCAACCCAGTCTGCTGAGCAGAAGGAACATGAGCATTCTCCATAGCTCACAGCTCTCACTATGGGAGCAGGCTGAGAAAGAAGACACCTACACACTATAGCATGATCCACGCCCATTATAAATGATAATCTATTGCCGTCATCAAAAGCAAAAGTTTTATACACATGAAGTACAGACAAGAAGCTATGTAGTTATAGTCAGTGAATTACTTATTGAGCCTAGGAACTTTCAATTTAATTCTCCAATATCAAGCATCACAAAATCTTTGACAGTATCTCAGAAGTGCAGGGTATCTTATAGGTCTAAGCACCTGTAAAATATGTAAAGATACGCTTTTCACATTTGTTCACCTACTCTGTACATACCCACATGCT
Organism: Chinchilla lanigera; assembly: GCF_000276665.1. NCBI lineage: Eukaryota > Metazoa > Chordata > Mammalia > Rodentia > Chinchillidae > Chinchilla > Chinchilla lanigera. The sequence goes on from NW_004955494.1 coordinate 1,210,149, forward strand.
CACTTTATGTGAAGTGTACATTTCTGCCCACTTTACAAAATTACAATATATGAGAGATCTCATACTGTTCTACTGATTCTCACTCACCTGGTCTCCTGCTATACAATATTGGTCAGATCTCCTCTACTTGAGAAGGAACTTGAGCATTCTCCATAGCTCACATGGTTATCTTCCATAACCATTATGAGGATTGCCCTGTTAATAAGCATAAAGTGCTTAGAACACAGTACTTGCATGGACTATATCTTTGTCATGCAGTGTATATTCTAAGACTTGAAATTTTAGAGAGTACCAAATAAATATTATTATTACCAAATGTTATCGTTTGTGTCTGGATGTCCCCCGCAAAGTCTCATGCAGTCATGGTGTGGTTGGGCTTTTCGGCTGAATCTAGAGTTTGTGATTGGTTCATTGTCTAGCTCTGGGATTGGGGTTGTGAATGCTACACCTCTCCTAGAACAGGTAACCTGTATACAACATAAGGGAGGAAAAGAGGTTTGTCCCTCCTCATCTCTTGTTGCTTTTGCTGTGTTCTGCCTCCATGAACAGTTGCCCTTCTGCCATGTGCCACCCTGCCTTGAAGTCAGCTGATATGGACTAGATCCTCTACAAACTGTGGCTAATTAAACCTTTCCTTCCTCAACTTTGAATGTTGGGTATTTTGTTTCAGCAATGGGGGAAAAGTAATTAAGATACCAAATATTAAAGTTTGTTTTACATTTATACAACTATGATAGTGTTTAATTAATGAATTAGGAAAATAAGAAATGAACAGCAATAAAATAGAACAAATATAACAGTATACTGTAAAAAAGCTGTGTAAATTTATGAAAAATTTACTTTTACAATGTTCTATTTAACATTGCTGGACCATGATTGATTGAAACTTCAGCAAAAATTGAAACCACAAATAAGGTGGGCACTATCCCATCCATGACGTATAGTAAACTCTAGAGAAATAGAAGTTATTATCATTCATCTTCTTTCCGCTTTCTATCTACTATAATTTCAGATAAGAACAATCTTCCTTTTCTTGAAACAAGTTGTTCATACTAACAACAAAGACAACACAGACATGTACAATCTGAACTAATATAAGACAACGTGTATAACTGTGAAAGAGCTACTGTTAAACAGCAAGGATGGAGGGTTCAAGATAATCCTTAAAACCAAAGGTCAGAGTCAAGTCATTGACTACCTGAAATTTTTGTCTAGGAATCTAGAAATCTGTTATCTTGTCCTGTGACCTGTCCTTCCTATCTTCCAATATGAAAAACTATTCCCACCGGGTGGGTTTGTTACTTCCATTCCCATAACCTTCTGGAAAAGTAAAAAAAAAGTTAATGTTTAAATATGGCCCTATCTGTCAGATAATTGAATTCTAACTTTAGATTTATTCATTTACAGTAAAACTTTTCTGGCACCTGTGACCATAGGTGTCAGTGACTAATGTGGAGGTATAAATACCTGTGCATGGGAAGCCTTCATCCTATTTACCAGTCCACATCCAGGGAGAAACCATGAAGATCATCCTCTTCCTTGCCTTCCTGGGCACTGCTGCTAAGTTTCTCTTTTTTATTTTAAAGAGAATAAAAAATAATAAAAGAACACATTAGAAATGTTACAGAATATCAAACAACAAGATGATATGAATTTAACTGTGGCTGTTATATTGCATATTGTCTGCAAAGTAGTTGTTCAGATTACCAGATACAAGTATGCAAAATTGGTCAAAAAATTAAGCATGAACTGTTCCTTTCATGTGTAAACATCATATTGTCTCGCTAGTGTAAGAACCTGAAAGAGTGAATAAAATCTGAAAGGTACAATAGATATGGTGAAAGGGAAAGAAACTGCTCCAAATGGTAAGTCTGTTTAAAGGATGGGTCGGTATGTATCTATCGTGTAGATAAGTTGCTTTGTGCTGAGGAAAACAACAACAAATGTTGAACATAAGTTCTGTTCTCAAGAAGCTTAAAAGGTTGAAAGAATAGTAAGCATGTTTATAGACAGTTAAATCTCCCTTGTGCAAGGAAGATCAGGAAGATCATAAGTGATTCAGTGTACAGTATATGAATGTACTCAACTTGTTCTGAGCTCCCAGATAAATTCCATAAAGAAGGAGACAAAAGGAAAGGTAGTTCTCATAAAAGGAGCACTTGCCTTGACCCCTCTAAGAAATTTGAGTTCATAATTGAAATTAATTTGTGCATTCTGGAGAGCCTTTAACTGCCCCAGTCTCAGTCTCCTTAATGCTAAAGACCAAGCGCTTTTGGTTATTTACCAAAAGGGCTTAACAAACAGATATTTTATGTTCTTGAATGAAAACCTTAGACTGTGTCCTCAACATCTTTACTAATGAAATATCTTAGTTATAATATCACATGTCATTCAATCATGAAAAAATAGAGAAATGATTGCATTTTAATATTACTAAGTTTCATACTGTTAAAGCATAATACTCCTACATTGGTCAGGTAAATATCCAATATACTCATCTACATGCCACTAGAATCTTTTTTTCCTAAGCTTATTTAAAATAATGGGAAAATGGGGGTCATATAGTAACAGACATTTGCAGCTGTAAGAAACTTTGATATCAGTGGGATCTACTTCTCCATGATGAATTTTTGCTAAATGTTGAAAAGATAATTGAGATAAGGGGAAAGTTTGGGTGGAGAAATCTTATATAATGTTTTATAAGATGATTAAGGGAAAATATTAGGCAGGAACCAATCACAGACACTGGGAAAATAAAATTCAAAAAATCTCATTTCTTTCTGATGAGAATACTTTGAATGGGTTTCTTGAAAAAATTTCTGTTTCCCTGTGGAGATAGCTATACTATACCAACACCACATTACCTCCACAAACACATACAGGGAATATTCTTGCTAAACTTTTTGCCTATTTGCATGTTTACTGAGCAAGGTTTTATGTAAACAGAATTTTTTAATATCCCCAGATAGTGGTGGTCACATATTTATTGTGTGACAAGTCTCTGATCTTGTATTTTAGTATACGTGTGTGTGTCTGTGTGTAAATGGTACATAAGGAATAACACAAGACATTTATCAAACTTGAGATGTAAATTTGAAAATTAGATATTCATTAGTAGTAGTATCAGAAGGGTATGAGTTAAAGTTATGGAATAATAAAATTTTTATTTATTTTTTATTTTAAAGACTGCTTTATATCATTTTATTTATTATTTTTATTTTTTAAATGTTTTATTTTAAAGAGAAACAAACAAAAGCAAAATAACAAAAACAGACAAAAACAAAACAACACAAAACCAATAAAAATGATACAGAATTTAAAAAAAAATTGAAAGGAAATTAACAATGGTTGTTGTACTACATATTGTTATCTTCAAAGTAGTTGCTCAGATTACCAGAAATAGGTATGCAAGATTGATCAAACAATTAAACATTAACTATTCATTTCAAAAAACCAATAGAAATTAATAGTACAATTAACCTGTCTATCTTGTGTGTGTGTGTGTGTGTGTATATATATAAACCCATATGTATATAGTTTCCCTTCCTTCTTTCTTTCTTTTCTCCTTTCCCTCATCCCAGTTGTTGTTTCCCTTTGAGCAATTTCTTTCCCTTTCACATTATCTATTGTACCTTTCAGATTTTATTTACTCTTTCAGGTTCTTACACTAGGGAGACAATGCCATGTTTCCACATGTGGGTCTGATTTATTTCACTTGCCGGTATGGTAAAGATTACTTTAAAACCACCACATTCAGACTATGTGAGGCAAAAGAACTTTGTCATCTCTTTTCTGGTTAGTCTGAAAAAGTTCATGGTGGAATAGAAACTCCATGATCATCTGTTTATAAGCAAGTTACAAATTTTTCCCTGCCAGTTGCTCTTCCCATTGATGATGATGATGACGAGATTGTTGGGGGCTACACCTGTCAGAAGAATTCCCTCCCCACCAGGTGTCCCTGAACATTGGCTACCACTCATGTGGTGGCTCTCTCATCAGTTCCCAGTGGGTGTTGTCGGAGGCTCACTGCTACAAATCGTAAGTAACCAAGAATCACATCCCTTTGGGCTACAGTCAAATTATTGTCTAGCCCCACAAAATCATAACCAGAGTAAACTACAGATGCACCAAAGCATTCACATGTGGAGAGCTTTATTACCCCTCGCAATCCCAGCATGCTTTGAAGGAGATACACATGGAGCTGTACCTTCAAAACTCCCTGATATCTTCTTTAATGACAGAACTAAAAATGTGGAAGGGAAATATGGCTGATGGAGTATCTCCAAAAATAATAAAGAACACTCATCAGTAGACAGTCTTAAATATTATAGCCTATCCATGAAAGCTATGTCCTACAGATGTAATAAAACCTACCATATTTCCAGGAAGACATAAAAATAAGCAAAATTCGTTCTGCTCCATTCATAATCTGCTTGATCTTTAACTTGGCCTCATCTGCCTGTACATCATGATCCCAACCAGAGCAATGGCAGGTGCTTGTCAAGCTCCAATCCCCTTTCCATCTCTGGCTGTTCAGTAGAGATTATATGCTTCCCATTTGCACACCTTACTATTCCAACAAGATGATGGGCTGTGAGTCTGCACTGACAGTTGTACTTACCTGAGTAATTTTCTACCCTGCACCATGCGTGATAGTGCACAATGCTACCTTAAGTGCGCAGGCACCTGTGTGACTCAGCACTTGAAAAGGGCGGTGTGTTTGACTATGCTAACACTGACTATTGGGGGAACTGGATGAAACTCTAATTTGATACTTAGGAAAATTTTAATCCTTTAACCCAGCAAGATCCAGGTTCATTGGGGAGAACATGACATTGATGTCCTGGAGGGAGATGAACAATTCATTAATGCAGCCAGGATCATTCGTCACCCCAGTTATAACAGAGACACTTACGATAATAACATCATGCTGATTAAGCCACAGACAGCTGCAAAACTCGCCTCTCGAGTGGCCACTGTCTCTCTGCCCAGTTCCTGGCCATCTGCTGGAACTCAGTGCCTCATGTCTGGCTGGGTCAACACTGTGAGCACTGGCAGTAAGTGAAACCTGTAATACAAGGGCCAGATCTGAGAATGCTAGAGGTGAAAGGCACCTTAAGGATCACTTGGTCTAAATTCTCATTCAAGTCATGGTCCCAGAGTTAGGCTTTGGATATGAGCAGCTTTAGAATACATTATTTGCAGTGAGGAAGATATCTTTGTAGAGATGTGCAGACAATACAACAAAATTGAACTGCTCAGGAAAAGTCAATGTAGGGAACTAAAGTATGACTAGTGATGTGAAGAGAACTAGACACTAAGGAGGCTGATAGAACAGAAGCTAGGGAACTTGAAGTTGCCTAAAGTATATATTTGCCTGAGAAAGAAGAAAAGGTCTCTGGACTTGAAATCTTTAGCCACTGATGCCAGTGCCAGAGAAAGAACAACTTGTTAATTAGAAGTATTTGAAAGCTTTCCAGGAAAAGAAAAATATCCGGAAATAGAAGTCACTGACAAATTGAAAGAAATAGTGTGAATATTGTAAAAGAGAAGAGATAGAGTGAGAAAGACATTTCCAGGACTCTGTGGGTAGGTAATCTCGCATTTTCACTTTTGCACTTGACAGGCAAATACCATTCACTGCTTCTGTGATTGGGTGCTCTCGTCCTCTCGGACAGTGCTTGCTGCAGTGCTTACCCCCATAAGATCACTAGCAACATGTTCTGCCTAGGCTTCCTGGTGGGTGGAAAGGACTCCTGCCAGGTGAGTTCTTTTGTATTTCCTTACGTCGGTTTAATTCCCCTCCTCTCCATTATACTTGTCTCTCTGAAACACAAAAAGCTGTATAAATACCCTTAGAATTGATTGTGGACAGTGAGGGATAGTTTTGGGATAAACAGTACATCTTCTCTTTGTGATACTGATGATTACGGTTGGGATAGAAAGACACGGGATATTGTCTGCACACATTTCTTTCTGTGAGGTGTACTGTGGGACTCAACCCTTGTAAAATCGGTGGAGGAAGTAGGACAGCATTAAATTTCTCCAGTTCTCACCTTTCCTTGCCCATAGGGCCTCCTGAGAAAGAGCTAAGATTAAAAAAAAGGAGAACAAAGACTAGGGACAAAGTAAGAAGGCAGAGGTTTGGTTTACCATGGTTAGAGAAGGTGTATCTTGAAAGACCAGCAGCCTGCCAAAATGACCCAAGGAAAATGGAAGAGCTTCATGGAGAGCATTTTTCATCTGGATGTAAACAAGAACTCTGAATGTCTTTTCCTTTTTGTTCAGGGTGACTCTGGTGGCCCAGTGGTTTGCAATGGACAGCTCCAGGGTGTAGTCTCCTGGGGCTATGGCTGTGCTCTCAAAGGCAAACCTAGTGTCTACAACAAGGTATGCAACTACCTGAGCTGGATTCAGCAGACCATTGCTTCCAACTAAACACTTTCATCTCTTTAAGATCTACCCTGGTAGATAACTTCACCTTCCTTCTTTGCCTGAAATCATTGTCTAAATAAAAACAATTTTATTAATATCCTGCCTCTCTCTAGGAATTGTTTTTGCTAGGAATTGGACACCTTTCTCTTCATACTTGCATTTATGCACCTACATATATGATCCAGTTCTTCAAGATCCTGGTTTCTAAGAGGAATATTATTACTAAATAAGCAGGGCCAATAGAGATCATCTGAGCCCCTCTTTCACTACCAATTTTCTCCAAAACCTCAGGCCTCATTATATACTTATTTAATGAATTCAGAAAACAAAAAGCATGAATGCAGGTGTGTTTGAACAGCATATACTTCAGGTAATACAGGTCTTGGCTCCAGAGGTATAACCGTTCCCTTTGGTTCTGCCTGGAGAGAACACCATACACACTCTACCTTAGTACTTTGCCCCCCAACCCCATACATGCATCTCCATTGTCCACATTTTCCAAGTTTTCACTCACCTCTAAATTTTGGATATTGAATATCTTATTTTTTCCCAACTGGAATATTATTGCAACAGCAGTAAAGTATCTGGAGACAGTTACACCACCATCCTATGAGCAGATCCCACTAAACCAGCTCAAATGAGGTACTAATTTAAGCCACACATGGGCTTAGTTACAAATGCAAATTGGTTATGGAAAAAAATGTATATTACCAGGAAACCATAAGTGTGTTGGTCACAGAGATCACTTAACTACCATCTTTAGCTTTGTGTGTACCACATGTAACCTGTCTTAGTTCCTACCAGCTGTACCCTACAACTTTGTTGCTCTGCACATCTCCTAGCGTGGTGATAGCAGCACTTTTAGAGTTTTCAATAATAACAGACACCCCACTGAGGCACATGTGTCATAGGTCTGCCACCACTGACCTACAGCATAGTTCCACAAAAGATTTCTTTGTACATCAGATATGCACCAAGGGAAAATGCATAATGGCGTCTGAGCATAGACACATCTATAACAAATGGTACATGTTTGAAAGGCAAAAATTCAGCCTTGTCGTAAGGTGAAAGAAGTGCATAATCTTACTCAGCTCAGGTTGCTGTAACAGCAATGGCATAGATTGGGTGGTTTAAAAGCAAAATTTTTCCCCCAATTGGAGAGGGTACATCTAAGATCAGGGCATCAGCATTTTCCCATCATTAAAAAGCATGTCATATGTTTTTCTCTGACTTGAGCATCATAATGGGCTTTTTATATCATGTGGCAGTTACTAAGGAGCGCCATTACAAAGACCATAGGATATTCTGGATTCTTTGAGTCCAAAAAGATTTGGCAATTAACACCTTCACCAGCTAGGTAGGGTTGCTTTTCCTCACCAGAGATTAGGGAGCAGCAAAAGAGCAAAAGAAATAAGGGAAGTAAAGGAAAATTTCAAACAAGCCCCTGACACAATTTCCCCTTGCATTGCTCATTCCTATCTGAAGGATTTGGGGCAGCCACTATTCTGGCTTTTTCCTACTGAAGGAGGACATGGAATGAAATTCTTCAGGACTCATATAGAACATTTATGGTTTGGCTGGCTGTGTAGGAAACTACTTCATGAGAAGGAGACAAATTCATCTGTAAACAAAGGCTAAAAAATATAAGACCCAGGTGCTTAAGACTAAAAGTGAGGTACCATTATAAACCATAGAGTGTACAGGTATTATAAATGGAAGAGCAGTTATCAATGAGAGAAGGTATCTTCAATAAATCACGTAAGAGAGGAGCTCTTCTTCTAAATGACTGCATGGGCATATATTACTAAACAAAACTAACATTTCTAATCAGTGAAAATGGTCACTTTCTTGTCTCTAAATGGAGAGCACTTATCAAAGCTATGAGCAACAACTTGGATCACACATGTGTGCCACCAAGCCTTGCTAATCCTATTCTTAATGTCTTTTCTTCTCATCTTTTATGGGCAGTAACTAGCATAATAAGTAGTAATTTCAAGATAAAAACACTGATTGTCTAACAATTATTTTAGTCTGCCCTTTGAAACACAGTTAAGAATGTTAATCGGATGAAACGATGTAATGTAAATGGCTTTAGTCTTAGAGATACTCATCTGCTCTGAGCAGCTCACTGTATTCACATTCAATTTCTATTCCACTTCACCAATAGGAGTTCAAGACTCTTTGAGGAAATCATACACTTCAAATATACTTTTCTTCTTCTGTTTTTGCTTTTATAAATTCTTGCCCTACTGAATAAGTTAAAGCATGTGCCCCTTCTCTAACTGATTCGAACTTCTTAACCTGAGAAACAAATTATTTTAACAAAACTAGTCTTGTCATTATGTACATCCCCTAGCATTACCCCAACACTTTACAATGATGTAATGTATAAATATATGTAACCTAAGCATATGACTATATTTGACTTCTCTAAACCATGGACTTCCCAAGGAGAAATGTATAACACATTTATAATGCTGTCCATGAGGAATGAATGTCTTGATGTCCAATAATCATTTGTAAAGTTCCAGACACACAGAAGAGACTCTAAATACCAGCAGCACTACAATCAGCTAAAGGTGCTGTAAGACCTTGATAACATTAGAGACTCTGAAGCCCAATTTCTAGTGCTGGAGTCCTAGTTCTATAAAGAACTTGGTATGAGCAAACAGTGAAGTCCCCTATAAGTCTGCTAATTTAGTTTTCCCATCTGCAAATTAAGGATTATAATACACATTGTACATAGCTGTTATAAAGATTGATAAATTAATACAAGCAAAATTCTATACTTTGTACTTGGGAGCTCTTGCCTTTGCATGAGGGTATTTACAAGACTCCTGGTACAGACATGAAACTTCAGTAGGACCAAATACTTTATGCAATGTTTTTTGGACACCTAGAGATGTATAGTAAAATTTAACTCATAAGTTGAACAAAATAATAGACTAGCAATAATAATTAATGATAAAATAAACATAATAATTTACTGCAATAAAAATGTCCCAAAATTTATGAATTACTTATTTCTAGAAGGTCATTTTAAGTTGTTTTGGTCCATGGTTCACTGTGAGTATATGAAACCATGGAAAGTGAAACCACAGAGAAAGGAGGATGATTACACCCACTACATATAGTAAGCTGGAGATAAAAAGGAAGTTATTACCACATTTTACTTTCTTCTTTTCAAGTATTATTATTTTAAATAAGAACAATATTTCCATTCTCAGGAGATTAAGATTTTCCTCCTTGTAATAAAAAGCCAACATGGACTTATAAGATCAGAAGACACCTAAAACAAAGTATGGGACTGTGAAAAGGAAAGTGTTAATGAAAATACTACAGTGCAGAGTTCAAGTGTGCTCAGGACAAAAGTTCTCAGCTGAGCTAGCCAACTTCCCGACATTTTTATCTGGGAATCCAGAAACCTGTAGTCTTGTTCTATGATCTTACACCCCCTTATTTGCCTACTATGGCAAACGGTTCCCACCAGCTGTGTTTGCTACTTCTGTTCTCATAATCATCTGGAAAAGTGAAAGTTTATGTTTACCTCTGGTGCTGAGTCATTTTCCATGGGCCTCAGAATGGAATTCTAAATTGGAACTTGTGAGTTTCCAGTGAAATCATTCCTCTGGCACCTGTGACAAGCATGCAGGTAAAAATACCTGAGGATGGAAAGTCTGCATTCAGTTCTCCAGTCCAGATGGAGAGGGTCACCATGAAACCTTTATCATTCTTGCCTTCCTGGGAGCAGCTGGTCAGTGTCTTCAACAAATAAATCAAGAGGTGTTTATGTGTATGTAAGTTTGTGCTGTGTGCATGCTAAAACAGGAATGAGTTTAGTGTATTGTCTTTACTAAAGAAACATAAAATGTTGAAGATAAAGTGTATTACATGTTGGCAGATAATTAAATCAAACTTGTGGGAGGAGGTGAGAAACAGGATGAACAAAACTCATTCAGAGTATGAACATAAAGAATCAGTACTCAGCATGAACTTCCAAGAAAAACTCACTGAGAAGGAGGAAAAAGGAAAGGATTTTGAAGAAGCACTCGCCTGGATCTCTTTATGAAGGTGGAGTTAATAATGAAAACTAGTCTGTGTTCATTGAAGAGGTTGCAAATGTCCAACCGTAATTTTCCTCAGTATTAAAGGTCTCGTTATGTACCCAAGCACTCCTCATGGGAAAAGGTACATTATTCCATGAAGAATGCCATACATATTAATAGTGCCATAAGAAAAATATATGTTTAAAATACAGAAAAATAAATTTTGAAAAAAGTTAACATAAAACTATCATTTCCTGATATGCAGTGCAAGGGTATTATCATCTCTTTTCTGGTTTGTTAGTCTGCAGAAATTCTGTGGTGAAGTAGAAATTTCTCATACTTACATTCAACTAGGTTCCTAACCGGATTCCTAACTTTTCCTCATCAGGTGCTTTCCCCACCCATGGTGGTGATGACAAGATCATTGGAGGCTACAGATGTCAGAAGAATTCCCTCCCCTACCAGGTGTCTCTGAATGATGGCTCCCACTTCTGCGGCAGCTCCCTCATCACTGACCAGTGGGTGTTGTCCGCAACTCACTGCTATGAGCCGTAAGTCAACAATATTCACATTCCTGTTCTCTATGGTCAAATGATCCTCCAACCCAAACAGATAACCAAGGTAAACTGGAGTTATGCATGATGGACACACCATGCTGTACCTAAAAGTCGCAGTATTCCCTCAGGAATCCTGAGATGTATTAAGGAACCTTTACAAAGAGATATATCCTTAAAGTTCCTGAAGACTTTTTAATTACATTACTAGAAATAGAATGGAAACCATGGCTGATGAAATTTCTCTTGAAATATCTTAAGAGAATGAATTACTACATAGTGATATCATTATAGCTCAACAGGAAAATTATGGAATACCATATGGACATAATAAAATGTATCAAATATCTACTGCATTAAAAGAAGCATAATTTACTCTCTTCCCTTGAAATCCTTTTATCATTAACTCATCCTCATCTCACTGTGAAAGTCAGTGATCCCAACCAAAGCAGAAATGGCAGATGCCAATCAATCTCTACTCACCAGTTTTCCTCTCCAATGGCCAAGTAGAGGTTATTCAGTTCCCATTCCTCTACCTACCTATTGTAACAAGATGCTAAGTGTCAGTACTGACAGGGACACAGATGCAGGAACTCTGTAAAGTGTGCCATGCATGGTAGTACACAATGCGAGTTTAAGTGCTCATTGCCTGTATGAATGAATTCTTGAGGAGGATCAGATGTTCCTATGTTCATGGGAGGGAGGTTGTCAAAAGGAGATAAAGCTCAAGTTGGATATATACAAAACTTTCAATCCTTTAATCAAGGTGAATCCAGGTTCATCTGGGAGAACACAATATTCATATTATTGAGGGTGATGAGCAATTAACTGATGCAGCCAAGATCACCCTTCATTCCAAGTACGATAAAGACACCATTGATAATGACATTATGCTGATTAAACTGAAGTCACCTGCCACCATCAATGCACGAGTGGGCACTATCACTCTGCCACGATCCTGTCCTTCAACTGGTGCTCAGCGCCTCGTGTCTGGCTGGGGCAACACCCTGAGCTTTGGTAGTAAGTTTCTCCTGCAATACGAAGACTAAGTCTGAACATGTTAGAAAAGTGTTAGTCTAACTTCTCACCCAAGGCGAGGCTCCAAGAGATAGGCTTCACATATACAGGAAGTGTATACTGAAGTGAAGAAGATAACTTTCTGGACACAATACAAGATGCAGCATAAATGAACTGCTAATACAGATGAAAAGTATTTAAGTGAAGTGGGATTAGTGGCTTTCAAAAGATTAGAAAGAGAAGAGGTAGATAGAATGATGATAAAGTCCTCAGCGCTAACTGAAGTGTACATTTAATTGAGAAAAAGTCTCTAGACTTGACTTAAGTGCCCACTCATGCTAGTGTCAGAGAAATAATGACTTGATGATCAGAACTGTTAGATGAAGCATTCGGGGGGAAGTGCTTTCTTTCATTGTAAATCACTGGCAAATGCAAAGAAAGAGTAGGAGTTGTGTGATAGCGAGGACAGAATGAAATTTTCAGTGATGCTCTGTGTCATCTTCTTCTGTTCTCATTCTTGTATTCAACAGTCAAGTTCCCTTCCATCCTTCAGTGTCTGGATGTCCCCAACCTCTGACACTGTTTTCCACAAAGCACACCCAGGTCGGATCACTAGCAACATGTTTTGTGCGGGCTTCGTGGAAGGTGGAAGGGACTCTTGCCAGGTGACCTGCTTTGTATATCTTCTTGGTTCTCCTTAGTGTCATCCTCTAACACCATATTTTTCCTTTTCTGAACCACAAAGGACTGCACAATTGTCCTTAGTGCCAATTGTAAAAAGAGGTAGATAGCACTGGAGTAAATTATAAATCCTTTGCGATACTCATGATTAAACTAGAAAAAAGACACTTAGAATTTCATGCTAAACAATGCAACCAGTCAATGGTCTAAAGCAGTATATTATGGAATGATTCTCTGTGAAAGGTACAGAGCTCTTGAGATGGCTTTAAATCTCTCCAGTCTTTTTCATTTTCTATAGGCTTGGAAGGATGGGGAGGACCATAAGATAGGAAGAAGAAGGATGTAGTAAATAGAGCAAGTTTCCATTCCTGGGGGCATGGCAGTTGCTTCATGGAGGAGCTGCAGTCTATAAAAACAGTTCCTCTTTAAGGGAGCAACATCTTGGGTCTCATTTGTGCAAAGTGAGCTAAGCCACCATTATTTGGAAGGCTGAGTCATGAGGAATTCCATGAGTTTGAGCCATCTTCAACTACATAGTGAGACCCAGTCTCAAAACATAAAATAAAAAATTAAAGAAATGAAAAAGTGAAAAGTCCAAAGCTCAGTGGATACAAACAAAAGTCCCGTTTGTCATTCTGTTCTTATTTAGGATGATTCTGGTGGCCCTGTGGGCTGCAATGGGCAGCTCCACGGAATTGTCTCTTGGGGTTCTGGTTGTGCTCTCAAAGGCAAACCTGGTGTCTATGCCAAGGTGTGTAACTACCTGGACTGGATTCATGAGACCATCACTGCCAACTAAACACCTTTATTTCTTAAGTCCCACAAGCAGAGTCAATTTCACCTTCCTTCTGTGCCTGAAATTATTATATGAAAAATAAATTTTGCTCTGCATCACATCTTTTCCTGATGGTCCTTGCTTGTTATTCAAGAACTTTCCAAATACAAGAAGATAGAAATGTGAAGTATTTCACTGAGAAATTTAAAAGGCTTTCTCATCATTCACCCAATGAAATGAATAGACACGTCCTTGTCACCTCCACATGCCAACCTGTGTGGGACATGGAGGACAGAAGGCAAGTAGGGCACATTTCCAATCAAATTTCTTATATGAAAAAACCAAGAGCTCCTGATAATTTTTATTGTGTGACTTTTCTGGTATACATATGTGGTCATTCATTTTTGATGGCTGCTAATATGTTTTGTTTTTTTTTTTTTTTTTTTTTTGGTTTTTCTCCGGTACCGGGAACCGAACTCACGACCTTGCGCTTGCCAGGCAGGCGCTTTTGCCACTGAGCTAAATCCCCAGCCCCATGGCTGCTAATATGTTTATTGCTTATGAAAGACAATCTTACCAGAATGCCTCATCAAAGTCAATTGCCTAAAGTCAGTCAAATAATTCATAATAAAACTACAATGACATCCAAAATGTCTGTTTCCACAGTGCTCTACTGCTTCTGTGACTAAATGCCCTCTCTTTCCTTGTTTTCTTAATCTATCTGAAACTCTGGAGGCTCGGTAATGAAATATTCTAGATGGATCATGTTTCCAAAATCCATGGATTCCTGCACTTTCCAAGGAATCATCTGACTAGAGGTTCCACTTCTACAAAACCTTCTTGTTTTCTAACCAAATATGGCTGAGTTAGCAGACACAGACGGTGGAGAGGGTCAGCACCTCTTCCCATCAGCCTTCCCCTCAAACCTCAGCCCAGAGAATGGAACAAACGGGCAAAAAAGCTATGAAATGCAAAGTAGCACAACATAGATCTCTCCTCTCACAGGATCACAGTCTTGGATCCAGAGAAGTGACTCTCCTCTTCATCCCTGCCTGTGCTGTGTACTACAAACACGGTGCCTTTCTTCCACACTGGCTTTCCCCTCCCATTTTCATTGTTCCATAGACCATTGAGAATAGGGTTTGTCATAAAAGTCCTACACAGAATTTCTGGGCATCCCTGGTATGAGACAGGGAAAAGCCATAACGGAATCTGAGCACAGGTCCACTGAGGTAACCAGAACAGGTTTGAGAGAAGAAAATGCAGCCTCAGAATAAAGTGAAGGAAGCATACTGTCTTAACTCAGAATGCTCAAATAAAAACACAATGTGCTGCAGGCTTATTTCCCACAGATTTATTTCTAACAGTGCTGGAGCCTGAGGCATCCAAGGTCACAATAACAGCAGGCATGATGCTGGGGAGTTCCTGCTGCCTGGTTTATTGATACACCTTGTATCTTTGTATACCTGTGTGGCCAGGAAAGCTTAGTGTACTCCCTTCCTATACTTGTAAGTACACTGGACCTAGTCTAGGGGTTCCTCTCTCTCAGCCTTATCAGAACCCAATCAGCTCCTAAAGCTTCCACCTGCTAGGAGAGAGCACCAAGGAGACAGGAAAACGAGGAAGTGTGAAGAAAACCTTAGGGAGAAAAAAGTCAACAGAGAAAAGCAAAGCAGAGAAGAGAAAAGAAAAGAGATGAGAAAAGAAAGGTGGAGAAAAGAAAAAAGTCTAAAAGAGGGAGCACAACAGGGAAACACTCAAAGAATAAAGTAAAAGAAAACACACAGCATTAAGCAAGTAAGGACCAAAAGAAAGGAAAGAAAAAAAACAAAAAAACAAGATAACCCAGAATGCACAAAGAAGCAAAGGAACAATGAATAATGAAAATTACAACGACTGAGAATGCTTCAAACAGCTTCAGCATTACTCCGGATCGGTGACGGTGAACCTGTCAGAGACTGAGTGTGAAACTGCAATCCCAAACCACCCACCAGTCACAAAGTAGCAGCGCTGTGTTATACACTAAGGAACTGCACAGCTACCCTTTTCTCAGCGTGCGCATGTTCTATGATGCTCAGCTGCTGCGCAATGCTGGGGCAGCGTGGCTCACGCGGGGAAAGAGAGAGGACTTTGTGCTCACAGCTGCGCATGTGCGGTAGGTTCACCACCACTGACCTAGAACATCCACACGGCTGCCTCTACACTGAGTCACGGTCTGCTTTGGAACAATCAAGCAGTTTCCCTGTGTGGACCACTCAGTGGCTTACCCAAAGGAATGAGGGACATTACTCCATCTGGAACAGTCTACTGGCTGCAAACTTTGTCTCAAGTGTAGCTAACTGCAGGCCTCCATCATTGTCTCCAGATCTGATGGCCTTAATTAACTTGGGAGGAATGAAATGTGGGGCGCTTTGCCAGTTCACTAGTTCTCTGTAGGCTTCCACTAGTGACCACACACTATAGCTTCCTTCATTGCCTGGCAAATATCTGTTTTTTTTCCATGGGCTTTCCCTCCTTAGTTTATCACAAGAAGACCTCTGACCATGTGCCTCCTCTGCCTGGAGCTTTTTATGTGTCTCTGTCTCAAGGGCTCTGCTCCTAGACCTGCCCATCCAACCTGGGAGCATGCCCAGGCTTGTCAGAGGAAAGGACCCTTTTGCCAGCTCCAGGTGGTGAACAGGAACTTATGCTGTCTCTGAGCTTTTTCTCAGTCTTGCTGTGGGCATATGTTTGCAGTCAGTAAAAAGAGTCATGTCATGTTCCTGTCTCAAATAGAGGACACTATATGTGATGGAAAGACTTGTACTTCCAATGTCAGGCAATCATGGGTAAGACGTGTTCCCCCCTAGCTTCTTCACCTTGTGTGCATTGATAAGGCTGACACAGAGATTTCTTTTCAATCTCGCAATATTCCATCCTTGACATGGAATAATTTTCTGCAAAGACATGGCTGGGTAACCACCCTACAGCTCTGTTTTGATTTCCCTAATTGCCAGTGTAGCTCTGCCACTGGTTTTTGTCAGAGGCAGTCCTACATCCCAGGGGAAGTGATTGATGACTAGGAATCGGGGTCAAAATCCTTCTTCCCACATCTTAGCAGCAAAAGGATTTCAAAGTGTATCTCAGGCTCAGTTTACCTAGGTCACTTGTTAAATTTAATCTTGTCCATTCTGTAGGGTAGCATCTCAAAGCACTGGGCCAGATTTTTGTGTTAGAATTTGTATGTCCACAGACCTCAGTAGTAACAGACAAGAGCAAAGCACATTCAGTTTGCCCATCACATCTAAACAAACATAAATATTGAAATAAGCCCAAGGTATCTTTGATATTTTTTCAGGCTCTATAAAATCCCATAAATTACTTTTGAAAACTCAGTCATACATTCAGTATCTTTAGAGGCTCTATTTCTTTCCAAAATTCTTTCACAATTTTCTCAATGTATTTTGTAATTATGCAGATCTTTACTTAGTTCGGTACCACATTCCATTTCTTTTTTTTCTTCTTCTTCTTTTTTTTCTTTTGTTTCTCTGGTTCCCTTTTTTTTCTTTCATTATGTATAAGACCACGCATCCCTGGCTACTACACAGGTATAGAAGACAAGTATAGTTGAGAAACAACTTTATTTTGAGCAGGAGGCATGACAGCACAGCACTGAACAGCCATGTTGTAGTCTGAATCCTGCTTTACATTCCATTTCTTATCTTGGAATCACAATCATCTTTTGATAAAAATTTACTCTATGAATAAAATTCTTAGTATTTTAAATTTTAGTTTATTTATGGGATCCAATTTAACAAGGAACAAGGTCAAAGGCAGATCCTAGTTCCAGGGCAGGATGTCTGTTTGAAATTCTTGCCAAACATTTTGTATTTGAAGCAAATCCCACACCCCTGTCAGAATACCATTATGTTCAGGAGTATAAAAAAAATTTCTTCTCCATTGTCCCCTGAATCTATTTGAAGATTTGATAATATAATAATAACATATTTGAAGCATGAGTCAAAGGGAAAAAGATTTTAAAAGCTTTTAATTTCCTTTCCTTCTGGAATAACTGACAAATTATTTGCATGTTATCTTATTGCCATCATTTAAACCACTAAGATTCCTCTTATTACTTCTGTAAAAATTTATGTAAAATCTTATCCCAGTACAAAAAAAAACTCATCATTCATATGTAACTTATCAATAATAGATTACTTTTATTCAATTGAAAAACATTAATGACAAAAATACCTCACTGTCTAATTTTGCTACTTATGTTTTCCTTTCTTGATATGAAGAGTAGACAAACTTTTAAAAATAAAGTAGACATGTTTCTCCAGCTAGAATGCACTTGGTCACAGATGTACTCTTTAAATGACAATTGTCACATCTTACAATTTATCAGAGTACCACTTGTTGGCACAAAATGTGTTTTAGCATGTCTACTTTCATTGCAGGGTGAAAGTCATGGTATGAGTAGCATTATATAAGCATAAGCTTGCAAGAGATTATTGCCATGTTTCATTTGGAGATATCAACTTGGGAAATTCCTTTCATAAACTTTGCATTTGAAGGCTGGTTTAGTTTTTCTAACTAATGAAACTTTGTAGATATTTCTGTCTCACCTTCTAAGTAAAGATCCTACAACAAAAGCAAGACAATAAGGATATATTAAAAATATAGTGCATAAGAAAGTGATCAGACATTTATCAAAACTTATTTAGTGAACATTTCCTGACAGATGTGGTAAAACACACTATGCATCATACTCTAAATTAGAACCTGGTAGTGCTGACAAAGTAAGCACTCCAGGTGCTTTTCAAATATCCTAGTGGGTTCTAATGAAAGCCTCTACTCAAAACTTTTGTGTTCTTTACACTTCTCTTCTTTTTTCCAAGAAATCATTAAAAGGTGAAAAAAGCCTCTCAATGGAAGGAAATTCACCTGACAGAGATCACTATGAAGCAGACCTGAGCAGGACTTAAATTAATCAATTTGTTTTTCATGTTCACTTGTAAATCTGTCCAAGGCCTAGGCCTAGGCCTAGGAAATGGATGGCGGTATCATAGTAAGTGAACCTCACTAATCTCTACTAAAACCTATAATGGTGAAAGAAGCCAGAAAGCCTCAAAGAGTAAGACAAGATCACAGGCCAGAACACCTAGATCCCATCTCAACTAGATAGGGACTATAACTTCAGGCATCTCACTCCTGTGTGGATTAATTTAATCCTTATTAAGGATTAATTTAATACCTTATATGGAGAAGTCCTTGAGTAATCCCACCCTTCCGGAGTACTCCCCTCCCTTCTTCTTGATGTGTTTCTACCCAAACTAAAATTCTGCCAAAGTCATCAGGACAATGAATCAACATGGCGTGGTCCAGAAATGGCCATGTGCCAAGTTCCGCCTTCCTCCTTCCCAGGCCTGGTTACAACTTCCTGTTTCCTTTTTGCAATTTCCTGCTTCCTTTTTCATATCCACCCAATCACCACCTGCTGAGTCACCTAGACTGCCCCCTATATACCACCTCCAACCTAGCCCTGTATAACTTTTGTTCCCCAGCTTCCCCTCTCAGAAGGTCCGTGTAGCTCTCTCAGCAGCATTCCCATGCCGAACAATAAAGGTTCTTTTTACTTTGTTTTGTCTCTTCTGATAAACCTAACACCTTCTATAACCAAATAAATGCAGGCCACCCAGAGAAGGTCTTGGTCTTAGCCCAGCGAGAATCTTGAATTCTGTGAGAGGGCTTTGATCCTCCTGGAGCCCTGAATTCTTACCATTTGCCTCTTTTTCTTTAGCCTTCACCATACACTTGTTTGATAGATTGGGGACCTGATCAATCAGCAATAACTAAGGGCTATTATTAACTTGACACTCACCATTGGATTCTCCTGAAACTAAAACCACAGAGGATCACCCTATAGACAATAAGACAGCTGTCAGCTCTTTTGAGGGCTACCTGACTTATCCTGATCTTCTTGCACCACATTGTATCACTTGCCAAGGAAGAAAAAAGAGGGCTTCCATGGCTATATAATCCAAAGAGCTGAGGTTTAATTCTTTTTAGAAGCAACTATCACAGAGAAAAAGTGGAGATCTTGAACCTTTTTTCTACAGTGTGGTTATGTTTATCAGATTCTGGAGAAAAATAAAATCTAGTTAAACAAACAAAAATTGATGATCTAGTCAAGCCCAGTTGTCCTGCTGGTATGCTATGCAAGAATCTACCTTCATATCACAAAAAAAGAAATTAGGATACAAGTCTTTTATCAAGAACTTCAAAAAGTATCAAGAGTCAACTTCAACAAAGAGATAAAAAAAAACCTTTTAAACACTTTTATTTTCATCAAAATTTAGGTAGATCAGGTCAGAAGTGTGTGCATCACAAATACACATAAATACACAGATAAATATTTCTGAGTTTCCTTATCCAAGGCCTCTACTCTAGCATGAAAGCAAAATGAAATTAAGAAAGTCAAATGTTCCCCCTGGAAAGACACATAAATCAAAGTCAAATGTTCCTTCTGGCAAGAAACATAAATCAAGTCATCCTTAGCAAATATACCCCTATTTTTCCAGTTTTTTCAAGTTAAGTCATCAAAACATCAAATGTAAATCTAACAGAAATGCTCAATGTCCATTTTTCCCTGAACAACTCTTCCTGTCTTGAATCTTTCCTTTCAATTTAAGCAGAAGTTTCTTATCAGAAAATTGGAACTCCTATCATCAGGGTTGTAAAGAGCAATCGAAAGATCAAAAAGAAGTCAAATTTTCATAGTAGAAATAACCTCCAGGTAAGTGCTAACAGATTTAATGTCCCAGTTGGAAAGTTGGCTACTATGACTAATCTGTGTTGCTTTCTCATTGAAATTCCCTCTTGGTGAAAATCAGTTTACCATATTCATCATGATTTCAAAGAAAACTGAGTGAGGAGACTCATAGACACAATTTGAGAGGTGCCTGAGGAGGAGTAAACATTCTATAAAATCAGCTCATTATTTGCAAAGGAGTAGTGGGCTAAATACTACTCACAACTAAACGCTTCATGGCTATAATGCTTTAGAATGTGTAAAATGAAGTGATACCTGTACTTGGAACCTCAACTACCTATTTATTTATTTATTTATTTATTTATTTATTTAGTCTTTTTGAGGTAAGGTATTCCTATATAGTTCAGGCTGGCCTTGAGCTCACTTTGTAGCCCAGGCTGGCCTCAAACTTTCAAGATCCGCCTGCCTCTGGCTCCTGAGTGTTGGGATTACAGTCATGCGCCACCACACCCAGCTTTCAACTACATATTTAAATACACATTTTTATAGATATTGCACTTTTCTTATGGGCATATAAGAGTATATAAGCTAGAAAATTTCTGTCCATTTGGTACATCACATGACCAAATATTAATGCCAAACTTTCTCATTCTTTATAGCAGTTGACTAGTACTCCTGAAGCACTGTTTGAAAATACAAATATTAACACTCCTAGTATGATTTTAGTATTACATTCACAATTCATTTAAGAATGTCAGTCTTTTGAGGGACACACATATAATTTTTTGAGAACTGGAGGTACTCATTTATTCTGCATACCCCAACCTCTTCATATGCAATTTTTATGCTAACTAGGACATAGGATTTCCCGAGTTTTTGAAGGAATCCTACTTTTCAGTGAACAATTATTCCATCCCTATGGTATAACTTGACACATTTTCTCATCCAGTAACTGAACGCGGCTTCTCATTCTGAGGCACAATCGCCTTCAACAAATCAAACACAAAGGAGATATGCAATTTCAGAGTATCCAAAGTGTCCACAGGGATTTTACATACAAATAATTCAAATATGAAACCTTAGTCACTTAATGGAGCTTATGTTCAACGATACTGTACTTTGGACAAAGATAGCATCTGGCCCAAATGTGAATTTTCTCAAGATTGCAAAACTTTTCCTTGCACTAAATTTTCCTGATAAAAATAAATTTCAAATCAACTGCAAAGGAATTTGCTTCCACAGAAATAACCTCCAGGTAAGCCATAACAGATTTAATGTCCCAGTTGGAAAGCTGGCTACTATGTCTAATCTGTGTTGCTTTCTCATTGAAATTCCCTCTTGGTGAAAATCAGTTTACCATATTCATCATAGTTTCAAAGACGACTGAGTGAGATGCATGGACACAATTTGAGAGATCCCTGAGGAGGAGTAAACACTCTATAAAATCAGCTCATTATTTGCAAAGAATTTTGTTAGTTTTTTTTTAGTTTAGTTTTTTTTTTTTTAGTTTTTTTTTTTTTTCCCAGTACTGGGAATTGAATTCATGACCTTGCGCTTGCCAGGCAGGTGCTTTGCCACTGAGCTAAATCCCCAGTCCCAAGAATTTTGTTATTATTTCGATAAACTCATAGATTCTGAAGCCACATTTGAAAAAGAGTGGAATCTCTGTGCCTGCTGGGCAATCTTGCTGAAGTCCCCTAACCTTTGCCACCTTAGTTTTCAAAACTGTAAAATTGTCATTATGATATGCACCTTTTAACATTGTGATGAGGAATACTAAAATTAATAAAAGCAAATAACAATAAGTCCCCACTTCTGCATGAGGAATACTTGCTACTCTCACAGCACATGCCTAAATCTGTACATAGTACCAAACTCTGCATAGGAAGATTGCCCAATACATAAAAATACCTATCTCAAAATTAATGTACAAATTAGCAAGAAATTCACAACAATCTCAATTGAAATGATACAAATATATAAAACAAACTTTATGAAACAGGATTTAAAATATGCAAATTATTTATTTCTAGAAGATTCTCGTTTAATGATGTCTGTCTATGAGTCACTATGCCTACAGGAATCCTTGAAAAGTGAAACTATAAAAAAGGCAGAATTGCTATATCTTTAACACAAGTTAAGCTCTAGATAACTGTAAGTTGTTATCATTATTTTTCCCCTTGTTCATATATTATATTTTCTATTAAGAAAACATTTTCATTTTTCTGGATGAAAATATCCTGCTACTCCTACTGAAAAGTTATCATGGACATGTAAGTTCAGAACTACACTAAGGCAAATGGTATGCGTGGAAGAACCAATGTTCATTAAACATCAAGGGTGTAGGGCTCAGGAGTATATTATCACAAAGTCCACACTACAGTCAAACAAGTCCCTGAGACTTTTGTCAGGGAATCCAATAACCTGTGGCCATGTCCTGTGACCTCACATTTATTTATTGCCCTACTGTGGAGAACACTTTCCAACAAATGTGTTAACTGCTTCCCTTCCCATAACTTTCTGAGAAAGGGCAAATGTGCCAATATAAATTTGATGCAGTGTCATGTTCCATGAGTCGTGAAATTGAATTCTAAACTTAGATTTCTTTGTTTGCATTGAAATCACTGCTCTAGTACCTGTGGCCATGGGAGTCTATTACAAACCTAGAGATATAAATACCTGTGGATGCAGAGTTTTCATCCAGTTCCCCAGTCCTGATCCTGTGAGAAGCTATGAAGACTTTCATCTTCCTTGTCTTCCTGGGCACTACTGGAGAGTCTCTTTGACAGATAAATCCATAAGTTGCTCTCCTGTATGTAAGTTTCTGCTTCATTCTGAGGAAAATCACCATGGATGTTGAATATAAGCTTTATACATAAGAAGTTTAAAATGTTGAAAATATAGTATGGAGGAATGAGGTCACAGAATAATTAAGTATCCCTAGAGGAGGAAAATTATGTTGACCAAGAGTGGATCAGAGTACACAACATAAGGGAGCTGAACATTTCTTCAATTTAAGCATAAATTTTACTAAATAGGAGAGAAAAAGAAAGAGGGTCTGAAAAAGAAGAGCTTATGTTGACACTGACAAGAAGTTGCCATTAATAATTAAAACTAAACCTTCCCATTGAAGGACCATGAGTATCCAAGCATAAGTTAGAACACTAAAATCTGGTTGATTACCTGTGAAGTCTTCACAAGATGGAATAATTTCTATTTTCTAAATAAACATCATGAGTGACATATCATGAAAACTTTGCTTATGAAATTTCCCTTCTATGAAGTCAAATGTCATCCAGTGATGAAAATAAAAGTAAAGAAATGAGAGCACAATTTTTGACACCTACACACTTTATACTATTAAACTTTAATGTTAAATTTTTCCAAATTTAGCACGTACATATTCAATCTCTATGTCTACATGCCTGGAAACAAATTTTATAAACTATATATTAAAATAATGGAAAAACAGCATTCAGACACAATTATTGCATGCTTTGGAAGCTGTATCAACCCTTTACATGAAAGTTTTGCCACAGAATCAAAGAAGGAAAGGAAGAGATTCAGAGTAAACTGCTCAGCTCTTTCTGGGACAGAGATTTTCAGGATTCTTTGAAGTGTTTTCTTTTCTCTTACCTCACGGAGAGAACAATGCCACACAAACACTTATCACCTAACTTACATACACACAGCAGCAAGATTGCAGGAAAGCTTTCTCTTTTTACGCCTGTTAAGCAGGGTTTTATGGGAAAAGAAATATTTATTCTTGTATCATCAGGTGTTGGTGGCTATTCAGTTATTCTCTAAGGTGTCCTGATTATGGCAACTTGGTGAGAAAGTTTGACAATGTGTGTGTGCACATGTGTGTGTGTGTGAGTTTGTAAGTGCTCATTGTTATGATAAATGGTTGAGAGGTGAATATAACATATTTAACAAACTTAGAGCATAAATTCAAATTTCAGATACTTATTAACAGTGATGTAAGAAAAGTTTGTGTTAATTTTGCCACATAAAATTTTGTTACATATCTGAAAACTCCTAATTCCAGATTCAGTGCTCCAGGAAAATATTGTCATCTCTTTTCTAGGAAGTCTGCCTACAATTCCTCGTGGTGAAAATGCCATGATTTGTATCTAAACAGTTTCTCCAATTTTCCCTGTCAGTTGCCCTCCCCATTGATGATGATGATGACAAGATCATTGGAGGCTACACTTGTCAGAAGAATTCCCTCCCCTACCAGGTGTCGTTGAACACTGGCTCCCATAAGTGTGGGGGCTCCCTTATCACTCACCAGTGGGTAGTGTCTGCGGCTTACAGCTACAAGGCCTAAGTGATTAATGTTCAAACTCTTATGTTTGAAGCACAGGATAAAGCATAAAATTGCACTTGATCCATAGTACATTTGGATCCTGAAAAGCCTGATTTTTGCCTGAAAGATACTATAATGAACTGAGGGACTTTAACTCAGGTTGGGAACCTTAATGTTCTCCATCTTTAAATACTATCACACTAAAAACTCAAAAGAGAAAAATGTTGTGATAAAATAGCCCAAGAAAACCTTTAGAATGAATGGGAATATAGTCCTAGACACTGAAGATCAACAAGACAAGTTGTGGATAACATGAGATTCATTATATTTTCAGTTCAACATGAAACATAAGCATAAGTCACTCTACTTCCTTCACCTTTACCTGTGTCTCTGACTCTTCCTCATTATCTCTTTAAAATATAAGATCCTTTCCGAATGAGAATTGGTAATGTTGATCAATCTCCACCATTCCCATTTTCAAGATCAACTGTTTGAAAAGTGTCTTTGGGTCCCAATTTCTAAACGTTACTATTCTAATATGATGGTGAGCTCTGAGTCTGAATGAAAACATTGTAATTAACTAGGGAATTCTCTGACCTGTAACATGTGGAAGAATGCACAAAGCTAGTTGATGTGTACAATTATCTGAAGGAGACAACACTTGCCAAATATGGCATTTGTTTCTGCGTTTATGATTGATGGTTGGGGTAAGGGGATATTTAGGATTTTTCAATCCTTCAGTACAGTGGGGTGTGAATCCAGGTGTATCTGGGAAAACACAACATCAACATCATTGAAGGGGATGAGCAATTCATTGATGTACAGAAGATCATTATTCACCCTGAATACACGTCCAAAGATATCATCATCAATGGGGAAGTCCAACTCAAGTTTAACAATGACATCATGCTACTTAAACTGAAGAACCCTGCCAGCCTCAACTCTCAAGTGTCCACTATTTCTCTTCCCAAATCCTGTTCATCTGCTGGAACTCAGTGTCTCTTGTCTGGCTGGGCAATACAGTAAGCACTGGCAGTAAGTGGAACCTGGAGAAATATAAATCCAAGAACAATAGAGAGATAGGGCCCTTTGAGACAGTATTATCCCAAATCCTCACACAAGGCATACTGCAGAGACTGGAGTTGAATTCCTAGCAGTTTTGAATACACACAACCTTGAAAGTTGCTAAACAAATGGATCCAGGTACCTTTTTGAAGCACATGCAGTAGCTGCAGCCTAAAAGAGCTATTAGGATGGCTGAGATATTGAGCTGACATAGGATTAGTGATGTCCAGAGTGCTGCAAATGAGATGATGAGGAGAACCAAGGAGAAGCACCTTGGTGCTCCCTAGAGTGTACACCTGCTACTGCAGACATCTCTGTGCTTGAGCTATTGGCTGATGATATTAATTAGTATTGGAGGAAGAATAAGGTGTTGATTAGAATTAACCAGAAAACCTTTGAGGAATAAACACCTTCTCTCAGAATAGGAGTCATGGGAAGCGAACTGAAAGTGTGGGGATATTGTAAGGAAGAAGAGTGACTGTGGGAGGGATGTCTGCCGCACCTGTAGTGGGAGCTCTTAATAATGCTGACTTGTAAGTTTCCATTTTCTCTCTTGCATTCAACAGATAAATACCCTTCCCTTCTCCAGTGCCTGAATGCTCCTGTCCTGTTGGATGCTGCTTGTCACAATTCCTACCCAGGCCACGTCACTAGCAACATGTTCTGCCTGAGCTTCCTGGAGTGTGAAAAGGGGGAGGAGGTTGGACTCTGAGGATAAAAACTACTTAGGACTCATTGTATTTGCAAGTTCCCTGATGGTTAGGGAATCTAGTACCCAAGAAGGCCACAGACTGGTTCTTTACACAATGCTTGAAGATTAGAAGTAAAAAGAACAGTTTTAAGTCTGTTCTGTGCTATAACAGAGGGTCTCTGTCAAAGCTTTGTGCTCCAGCCTCCATGTGTAGATTACCTGTGTAAGGCCTTTTGCTTCCGTGCTCTGACAGTCATGCCATGTATTAGAACTTTTCTTCAGTAGCACCTAGCTCTATTTACTTCAAGGTAGGCTGACGCAACTGATGCCATTTTGATTCTGTCAAACTTTCCTTCCTATAGTTGTATGATTTACTGTGAAGACATCACTGGTCATCCATTGTGTGCTTTGGTTTTGAATTTCCCCATTTCCTTGGATGCCCTGTTCTGGTTATTGTTCTCATCTGAGGTACACGGGAGGTGCTGCAATACATGACCAAGAGTTACTACCTAAACAATATTGGCTACATCTGAGCAACAAATATTATTACAAGGAGTGAATGCCAGGCTATGTTAACTGGGAATCAGTCACTAAGTTTTGCTCCATCTGTTCTGTATGTGATTTCTATCACCTCACAGTGCTAGGCTACATTCTGTTCATAGGTACTGGACTTCTCCACAATGTGACAGGCAAGAGTCACAAACTTTGGGAGGAAGATATAAATCCAGACTAGCAGAAGAAAAACTGTCAGCTTTCATAGAAGATTTGGTACAAAGCCTGTATTATATAAAATACTTAAACTACCAAAGCTATTGAAAAAGAAAGCAATATGTTGGTAAAATTAGTCATATTTTATCACTACATTTCAGAGATGAAAATGACTCCAGCTATGCAGAATAACCAGAGAAAACACACACACACCCTTCAGATTTCTGCTGAATGTCCAGTGGCATTGGTGGTGTATCTATTGCAAGAATGTTGTTGTGTTGTTAAACTAAAAAATGTTAAGAGGATTTTTATTTCCAAAGTAAAACTTCAGTATTCAGGACTAACTCCAGTGTTCACACTTTGTGGTAAATGAGTTTTGGTTTGGAGTTTGGGCACTGGGTTTCTAAAAGCTTTGCCATCATTGTCTAACACTAACTAGAAATACCAAAGTTAGTTCCACAGAAAATTGATTTGGGGTGCACCCTGTGCTGAGTGAGCGAGGGCTCTGGGAACTACTGGTCCCATGGTTCAAGTCTGTGCTTTACTCACACCACCATAGTTCCCAGCTGAAACTTGTGGAGAGAGCCAGGTATGTCCCATCTACTTCCTGAGAGCAGAGCAGGTGACCCAGGACCCCACCGCCATTACAGACTGTCTCTCCCCTCCCTGCACCTGTGGCAGAGAGGAGGTCCTCATGCAGAAGCCCCAGGGACTTCTCTGGCTGGGGGTGGGACATGCAGCCTCTCCCAGTGCCCACAGGCCCTGAGCCCAGTGAGCGAGTGTCCCAGGAGCTGCTGGTCCCATGGTTTGAGTCTGTGCTTTACTTTCCCCTGGACCCCCTAGTGGGGTGAAGGCACAGTCAGTCTGTGACTGCTACCCATCCAGCCTGTATCTGGTTCCTGTATGTGTCCTGAACTGACTGAAGACACAGAATCAGGTGGTTCACAAACTGTCGACCCTGCAGTTTGTGTCTGGATTTTGCCTGTACCCTGAACTGCCTGGGGACATAGGTCTACTGGACTGGAATTGTCACACCAGTGCAACCTGAGTCTCAGCTGTGCATGTGCCCTGAACTCCAAGGGGACGCTGGATCAGATGGTCTGCCATCAGCTGACACCAATGCCCATGTCTTAGAATGGGGATAACTAGATACAAATCAAAAACTGCTGGAAAGCCCAAGACTAAGTAGCACTTCTCAGAGGTCACTCGGGGACAAACCTGACCAACAGGAAAACTAGGGACACTAGTGGCCTTTGCTGTGCAGCTACTGAAGAGAGAAACTGAGCTTTCTGCATCCGGGAGCAAACATGACAAAGTGAAGGACTAAAACACAATCCCAGAACTCCACCTCACTCAGAACAAGTCCAGGAGACATCAGCCTAGGAGAACATGGTAAACACATGCCTGAAATAGCTGAAATGATTGCAATGGAAGTAAAGAAACGACTCCATAAGGCAATAGGAGAGATGAGATCAGAAATAATCTCTCAGGCAAAAAGTGATATGACAAGAATAATGAAGGAACTGCTCAAAAAGTCTGAAGAAGAAACATATAAGAAAATAGAAAAACAAAGGCAAGGGTCAGAAGCGTTCAATGAAAAATATAGAAAGGACTTAGAACACATGAACCAGTTTCTAAGAGACTTCCAGGAAAACAAAGCTGCCATTGAAAGCCACCAAAACTGCTTGAATTAAGATAGAATCTCAGACTCTGAAGACAGCATGGCAGCTAGCGACCGAGAAAGAAAGGATCTCAGAAAATCAATAAGGATCCAGATAGCTGCAAGATGAGGCAAAGAGGAATAATGTACGACTTATAGGAGTCAATGAAACACCAGGAAGCAACACAACTAACATAAAAGATTATTTGCAGAAATAATACCAGAAAATTTCCCAAGAATGGAAACAAAATCTGATGTACAGGTAAATAAGGCATGTAGAACTCCAAACAACCACAACCAAAATAAAACTACACCCAGACATATAATAGTCAAGATCCCAGATCTCCAGCAAAAGAACAGAATATTAAAAGCTACTAGAGAAAAGAAACAGATTACCTATAAAGGGAAGCCATCAGAATCATGGCAGACTTCTCAGCACAACCCATCCAATCGAGAAGAACTTGGAGTGACATATTACAGGTCCTGAGACAGAACAACTTCCAACCAACACTGATGTACCCTACCAAACCATCTCTCAAATTCAATGGAGAAATAAAATATCTTCATGACAAAGAACAATGGAAGAACTTCATGAGTGCCAAGCCAGCATTACAAAGAGTACTAAAAGATATTCTAGACACAGAAAAATCTGACCACAATTTCAAGAACCGTAGGAATGAAACGTCAAGAAGAGCAAACAAATAAACAGGTAGAAAAAGTAGGACATCAATACAAGTAAATAGCATGACAATGATAAATCAATACATATTGGTTATAACTGTACAAGCAAATGGCCTCAATTCTCCAGTCAAAAGAAACAGACTGGCAGAGTGGATTAAAAAACAAAATCCAACAATATGCTGCATATAC